>NW_024608590.1:0-69045 GCF_018296145.1 Oncorhynchus tshawytscha | reverse complement strand
ATAAAAGGCATGTTTGTTAATCCAGAACAGTTTTGTCGTGAACAGATACATTAAAGGCGACCTGCATGGGAACATTGGACAGCTCTATGACTACCGGTTATATATTGAAATAATGGTGTGTTAATGATTACTCTGACAACTACATGGTCACAGGTCTATTACACCAGTATCAATTTATCAGGCAATTACACCATAATCATAATACTGTGAGTGTGTGTGTAATTCTTTGTTTAGCAATGTCAGATACATAATTAAAAAACCTTGTTGTTACTGGAACAAAGTGTAATCTTCTAAAGTATGCACTCCATTATAATTCTCCTTGTACTATACTTAGGGCATGAGTGTGTGTAGACATGCACATTATATTATACATTGTTGTCATGTCGGTTTATTTACCAGCATACCACAAAACAAAGCAGTGGTACATAATATCAGCTGGTTATAGATCAATAGAGACATGTTGAAATGGCACATTTATAGTAATAAGGAGAGAGAGAGAGAGAGAGAGAGAGAGAGAGAGAGAGAGAGAAAAGCTACACAGTGATTTAAATGATTGCTCCCCTGGAGGAATATTGTGTGTGTGGAGGCCTGTATATGTGTGTGTGTGTGTGTGTGTGTGTGTAATTCTTTGTTTAGCAATGTCAAATACATAATTAAAAACCTTGTTGTTACTGGAACAAAGTGTACTCTTCTAAAGTATGCACTCCATTATAATGGTACTATACTTAGGCCGTGAGAGTGTGTAGAGACATGCACATTATACATCAGTGTCATTTGGGTTTATTTAACAGCAGTGGTACATATCAGCTGGTTATAGATCAATGCCTGACCCACCTAATGTTATTTCCATGGGCCTCAAACATACAATGACTGCATATGTTTCCAAACACTTTTATATCCATATGAAGCTGAGAATGTCCAAGCGTGACTGATTCACCCAGCTACTGCTTTCTCCATGGTGACCAAACATCCACCCCAGATGGGTAAAAGCTTTGTTTAGCAAATGTCAACTACAGAATAACATGCTTTACCTTTGAAACTGTTGCTACCTATTGAAACTAACAACCAAACAGCAGGTAACCTTCTAATAAAGCCTGAGTCCAAACATTGTTCACATGTGGATTACTCTCTCAATGTTGCCAGCCCCTAACCACCAAACAGCAGGTAACCTTCTAATAAAGCCTGAGTCCAAACATTGTTCACACCTTCTAATAAAGCCTGAGTCCAAACATTGTGTGTGGATTACTCTCTCAATGTTGCCAGCCCCTAACCACCAAACAGGATTACTCTCTCAATGTTGCCAGGAGATATCCATGACACAATCAAGCCCACTTGTCCAGCTGGGTCCTTATTTGTTTAGCAATGTCAAGAAACATACTTAAAAGCTCTTATAGTTGGGAGTCTAAGGTGGGCACTGAGGTATCATCTGTACTTGGTTCTGTCGGGCTCCCCTGGATAACTTAACGAGATCGGGTCTAACAGGGTTGTCTTATAAAAGGCATGTTTGTTGAATCCAGAACAGTTTTGTCGTGAACAGATACATGAGAAGCGACCTGCATGGGAACATTGGACAGCTCTATGACTACCGGTTATATATTAAAATAATGGTAAGTGTTAATGATTACTCTGACAACTACATGGTCACAGGTCTATTACACCAGTATCAATTTATCAGGCAATTACACCATAATCATAATACTGTGAGTGTGTGTGTAATTCTTTGTTTAGCAATGTCAAGTACATAATTAAAAACCTTGTTGTTACTGGAACAAAGTGTAATCTTCTAAAGGATGCACTCCATTATAATTCTCCTTGTACTATACTTAGGGCATGAGTGTGTGTAGACATGCACATTATATTATACATTGTTGTCATGTCGGTTTATTTACCAGCATACCACAAAACAAAGCAGTGGTACATAATATCAGCTGGTTATAGATCAATAGAGACATGTTGAAATGGCACATTTATAGTAATAAGGAGAGAGAGAGAGAGAGAGAGAGAGAGAGAAAGCTACACAGTGATTGCAGTGACACCAAATGATTGCTCCCCTGGAGGAATATTGTGTGTGTGGAGGCCTGTATATGTGTGTGTGTGTGTGTGTAATTCTTTGTTTAGCAATGTCAAGTACATAATTAAAAACCTTGTTGTTACTGGAACAAAGTGTACTCTTCTAAAGTATGCACTCCATTATAATGGTACTATACTTAGGCCGTGAGAGTGTGTGTAGAGACATGCACATTATACATCAGTGTCATTTGGGTTTATTTAACAGCAGTGGTACATATCAGCTGGTTATAGATCAATGCCTGACCCACCTAATGTTATTTCCATGGGCCTCAAACATACAATGACTGCATATGTTTCCAAACACTTTTATATCCATATGAAGCTGAGAATGTCCAAGCGTGACTGATTCACCCAGCTACTGCTTTCTCCATGGTGACCAAACATCCACCCCAGATGGGTAAAAGCTTTGTTTAGCAAATGTCAACTACAGAATAACATGCTTTACCTTTGAAACTGTTGCTATACTATCCAACCCGGACCTCAGCCAACCAAACAGCAGGTAACCTTCAATAAAGCCCCAAACATAACAACCAAACAGCAGGTAACCTTCTAATAAAGCCTGAGTCCAAACATTGTTCACGTGTGGATTACTCTCTCAATGTTGCCAGGAGATATCCATGACACAATCAAGCCCACTGTCCAGCTGGGTCATTATTTGTTTAGCAATGTCAAGAAACATACTTAAAAGCTCTTATAGTTGGGAGTCTAAGGTGGGCACTGAGGTATCATCTGTACTTGGTTCTGTCGGGCTCCCCTGGATAACTTAACGAGATCGGGTCTAAACAGGGTTGTTTTATAAAAGGCATGTTTGTTAATCCAGAACAGTTTTGTCGTGAACAGATACATTAAAGGCGACCTGCATGGGAACATTGGACAGCTCTATGACTACCGGTTATATATTGAAATAATGGTGTGTTAATGATTACTCTGACAACTACATGGTCACAGGTCTATTACACCAGTATCAATTTATCAGGCAATTACACCATAATCATAATACTGTGAGTGTGTAATTCTTTGTTTAGCAATGTCAGATACATAATTAAAAAACCTTGTTGTTACTGGAACAAAGTGTAATCTTCTAAAGTATGCACTCCATTATAATTCTCCTTGTACTATACTTAGGGCATGAGTGTGTGTAGACATGCACATTATATTATACATTGTTGTCATGTCGGTTTATTTACCAGCATACCACAAAACAAAGCAGTGGTACATATCAGCTGGTTATAGATCAATAGAGACATGTTGAAATGGCACATTTATAGTAATAAGGAGAGAGAGAGAGAGAGAGAGAGAGAGAGAGAGAGAGAGAGAGAGAGAAAGCTACACAGTGATTTCAGTGACACCAAATGATTGCTCCCCTGGAGGAATATTGTGTGTGTGGAGGCCTGTATATGTGTGTGTGTGTGTGTGTGTGTAATTCTTTGTTTAGCAATGTCAAGTACATAATTAAAAACCTTGTTGTTACTGGAACAAAGTGTACTCTTCTAAAGTATGCACTCCATTATAATGGTACTATACTTAGGCCGTGAGAGTGTGTGTAGAGACATGCACATTATACATCAGTGTCATTTGGGTTTATTTAACAGCAGTGGTACATATCAGCTGGTTATAGATCAATGCCTGACCCACCTAATGTTATTTCCATGGGCCTCAAACATACAATGACTGCATATGTTTCCAAACACTTTTATATCCATATGAAGCTGAGAATGTCCAAGCGTGACTGATTCACCCAGCTACTGCTTTCTCCATGGTGACCAAACATCCACCCCAGATGGGTAAAAGCTTTGTTTAGCAAATGTCAACTACAGAATAACATGCTTTACCTTTGAAACTGTTGCTATACTATCCAACCCGGACCTCAGCCCCTAACAACCAAACAGCAGGTAACCTTCTAATAAAGCCTGAGTCCAAACATTGTTCACATGTGGATTACTCTCTCAATGTTGCCAGCCCCTAACCACCAAACAGCAGGTAACCTTCTAATAAAGCCTGAGTGTTCACACAATGTTGCCAGGAGATATCCCAATCAAGCCCACTTGTCCAGCTGGGTCATTATTTGTTTAGCAATGTCAAGAAACATACTTAAAAGCTCTTATAGTTGGGAGTCTAAGGTGGGCACTGAGGTATCATCTGTACTTGGTTCTGTCGGGCTCCCCTGGATAACTTAACGAGATCGGGTCTAACAGGGTTGTTTTATAAAAGGCATGTTTGTTAATCCAAACAGTTTTGTCGTGAACAGATACATTAAAGGCGACCTGCATGGGAACATTGGACAGCTCTATGACTACCGGTTATATATTGAAATAATGGTGTGTTAATGATTACTCTGACAACTACATGGTCACAGGTCTATTACACCAGTATCAATTTATCAGGCAATTACACCATAATCATAATACTGTGAGTGTGTAATTCTTTGTTTAGCAATGTCAGATACATAATTAAAAAACCTTGTTGTTACTGGAACAAAGTGTAATCTTCTAAAGGATGCACTCCATTATTAATTCTCCTTGTACTATACTTAGGGCATGAGTGTGTGTAGACATGCACATTATATTATACATTGTTGTCATGTCGGTTTATTTACCAGCATACCACAAAACAAAGCAGTGGTACATAATATCAGCTGGTTATAGATCAATAGAGACATGTTGAAATGGCACATTTATAGTAATAAGGAGAGAGAGAGAGAGAGAGAGAGAGAGAGAGAGAGAGAGAGAGAAAGCTACACAGTGATTTAAATGATTGCTCCCCTGGAGGAATATTGTGTGTGTGGAGGCCTGTATATGTGTGTGTGTGTGTGTGTGTGTAATTCTTTGTTTAGCAATGTCAAGTACATAATTAAAAACCTTGTTGTTACTGGAACAAAGTGTACTCTTCTAAAGTATGCACTCCATTATAATGGTACTATACTTAGGCCGTGAGAGTGTGTGTAGAGACATGCACATTATACATCAGTGTCATTTGGGTTTATTTAACAGCAGTGGTACATATCAGCTGGTTATAGATCAATGCCTGACCCACCTAATGTTATTTCCATGGGCCTCAAACATACAATGACTGCATATGTTTCCAAACACTTTTATATCCATATGAAGCTGAGAATGTCCAAGCGTGACTGATTCACCCAGCTACTGCTTTCTCCATGGTGACCAAACATCCACCCCAGATGGGTAAAAGCTTTGTTTAGCAAATGTCAACTACAGAATAACATGCTTTACCTTTGAAACTGTTGCTATACTATCCAACCCGGACCTCAGCCCCTAACAACCAAACAGCAGGTAACCTTCTAATAAAGCCTGAGTCCAAACATTGTTCACATGATTACTCTCTCAATGTTGCCAGCCCCTAACCACCAAACAGCAGGTAACCTTCTAATAAAGCCTGAGTCCAAACATTGTTCACGTGTGGATTACTCTCTCAATGTTGCCAGGAGATATCCATGACACAATCAAGCCCACTTGTCCAGCTGGGTCCTTATTTGTTTAGCAATGTCAAGAAACATACTTAAAAGCTCTTATAGTTGGGAGTCTAAGGTGGGCACTGAGGTATCATCTGTACTTGGTTCTGTCGGGCTCCCCTGGATAACTTAACGAGATCGGGTCTAACAGGGTTGTTTTATAAAAGGCATGTTTGTTAATCCAAACAGTTTTGTCGTGAACAGATACATTAAAGGCGACCTGCATGGGAACATTGGACAGCTCTATGACTACCGGTTATAATATTGAAATAATGGTGTGTTAATGATTACTCTGACAACTACATGGTCACAGGTCTATTACACCAGTATCAATTTATCAGGCAATTACACCATAATCATAAACTGTGAGTGTGTAATTCTTTGTTTAGCAATGTCAGATACATAATTAAAAAACTTGTTGTTACTGGAACAAAGTGTAATCTTCTAAAGTATGCACTCCATTATAATTCTCCTTGTACTATACTTAGGGCATGAGTGTGTGTAGACATGCACATTATATTATACATTGTTGTCATGTCGGTTTATTTACCAGCATACCACAAAACAAAGCAGTGGTACATATCAGCTGGTTATAGATCAATAGAGACATGTTGAAATGGCACATTTATAGTAATAAGGAGAGAGAGAGAGAGAGAGAGAGAGAGAGAGAGAGAGAGAAAGCTACACAGTGATTGCAGTGACACCAAATGATTGCTCCCCTGGAGGAATATTGTGTGTGTGGAGGCCTGTATATGTGTGTGTGTGTGTGTGTGTGTAATTCTTTGTTTAGCAATGTCAAGTACATAATTAAAAACCTTGTTGTTACTGGAACAAAGTGTACTCTTCTAAAGTATGCACTCCATTATAATGGTACTATACTTAGGCCGTGAGAGTGTGTGTAGAGACATGCACATTATACATCAGTGTCATTTGGGTTTATTTAACAGCAGTGGTACATATCAGCTGGTTATAGATCAATGCCTGACCCACCTAATGTTATTTCCATGGGCCTCAAACATACAATGACTGCATATGTTTCCAAACACTTTTATATCCATATGAAGCTGAGAATGTCCAAGCGTGACTGATTCACCCAGCTACTGCTTTCTCCATGGTGACCAAACATCCACCCCAGATGGGTAAAAGCTTTGTTTAGCAAATGTCAACTACAGAATAACATGCTTTACCTTTGAAACTGTTGCTATACTATCCAACCCGGACCTCAGCCCCTAACAACCAAACAGCAGGTAACCTTCTAATAAAGCCTGAGTCCAAACATTGTTCACATGTGGATTACTCTCTCAATGTTGCCAGCCCCTAACCACCAAACAGCAGGTAACCTTCTAATAAAGCCTGAGTGTTCACGTGTGGATTACTCTCTCAATGTTGCCAGGAGATATCCATGACACAATCAAGCCCACTTGTCCAGCTGGGTCCTTATTTGTTTAGCAATGTCAAGAAACATACTTAAAAGCTCTTATAGTTGGGAGTCTAAGGTGGGCACTGAGGTATCATCTGTACTTGGTTCTGTCGGGCTCCCCTGGATAACTTAACGAGATCGGGTCTAACAGGGTTGTTTTATAAAAGGCATGTTTGTTAATCCAAACAGTTTTGTCGTGAACAGATACATTAAAGGCGACCTGCATGGGAACATTGGACAGCTCTATGACTACCGGTTATATATTGAAATAATGGTGTGTTAATGATTACTCTGACAACTACATGGTCACAGGTCTATTACACCAGTATCAATTTATCAGGCAATTACACCATAATCATAATACTGTGAGTGTGTAATTCTTTGTTTAGCAATGTCAGATACATAATTAAAAAACCTTGTTGTTACTGGAACAAAGTGTAATCTTCTAAAGTATGCACTCCATTATAATTCTCCTTGTACTATACTTAGGGCATGAGTGTGTGTAGACATGCACATTATATTATACATTGTTGTCATGTCGGTTTATTTACCAGCATACCACAAAACAAAGCAGTGGTACATATCAGCTGGTTATAGATCAATAGAGACATGTTGAAATGGCACATTTATAGTAATAAGGAGAGAGAGAGAGAGAGAGAGAGAGAGAGAGAGAGAGAAAGCTACACAGTGATTGCAGTGACACCAAATGATTGCTCCCCTGGAGGAATATTGTGTGTGTGGAGGCCTGTATATGTGTGTGTGTGTGTGTGTAATTCTTTGTTTAGCAATGTCAAGTACATAATTAAAAACCTTGTTGTTACTGGAACAAAGTGTACTCTTCTAAAGTATGCACTCCATTATAATGGTACTATACTTAGGCCGTGAGAGTGTGTGTAGAGACATGCACATTATACATCAGTGTCATTTGGGTTTATTTAACAGCAGTGGTACATATCAGCTGGTTATAGATCAATGCCTGACCCACCTAATGTTATTTCCATGGGCCTCAAACATACAATGACTGCATATGTTTCCAAACACTTTTATATCCATATGAAGCTGAGAATGTCCAAGCGTGACTGATTCACCCAGCTACTGCTTTCTCCATGGTGACCAAACATCCACCCCAGATGGGTAAAGCTTTGTTTAGCAAATGTCAACTACAGAATAACATGCTTTACCTTTGAAACTGTTGCTATACTATCCAACCCGGACCTCAGCCCCTAAACAACCAAACAGCAGGTAACCTTCTAATAAAGCCTGAGTCCAAACATTGTTCACGTGTGGATTACTCTCTCAATGTTGCCAGGAGATATCCATGACACAATCAAGCCCACTGTCCAGCTGGGTCATTATTTGTTTAGCAATGTCAAGAAACATACTTAAAAGCTCTTATAGTTGGGAGTCTAAGGTGGGCACTGAGGTATCATCTGTACTTGGTTCTGTCGGGCTCCCCTGGATAACTTAACGAGATCGGGTCTAACAGGGTTGTCTTATAAAAGGCATGTTTGTTAATCCAGAACAGTTTTGTCGTGAACAGATACATTAAAGGCGACCTGCATGGGAACATTGGACAGCTCTATGACTACCGGTTATATATTGAAATAATGGTGTGTTAATGATTACTCTGACAACTACATGGTCACAGGTCTATTACACCAGTATCAATTTATCAGGCAATTACACCATAATCATAATACTGTGAGTGTGTAATTCTTTGTTTAGCAATGTCAGATACATAATTAAAAAACCTTGTTGTTACTGGAACAAAGTGTAATCTTCTAAAGGATGCACTCCATTATAATTCTCCTTGTACTATACTTAGGGCATGAGTGTGTGTAGACATGCACATTATATTATACATTGTTGTCATGTCGGTTTATTTACCAGCATACCACAAAACAAAGCAGTGGTACATATCAGCTGGTTATAGATCAATAGAGACATGTTGAAATGGCACATTTATAGTAATAAGGAGAGAGAGAGAGAGAGAGAGAGAGAGAGAGAGAAAGCTACACAGTGATTGCAGTGACACCAAATGATTGCTCCCCTGGAGGAATATTGTGTGTGTGGAGGCCTGTATATGTGTGTGTGTGTAATTCTTTGTTTAGCAATGTCAAGTACATAATTAAAAACCTTGTTGTTACTGGAACAAAGTGTACTCTTCTAAAGTATGCACTCCATTATAATGGTACTATACTTAGGCCGTGAGAGTGTGTGTAGAGACATGCACATTATACATCAGTGTCATTTGGGTTTATTTAACAGCAGTGGTACATATCAGCTGGTTATAGATCAATGCCTGACCCACCTAATGTTATTTCCATGGGCCTCAAACATACAATGACTGCATATGTTTCCAAACACTTTTATATCCATATGAAGCTGAGAATGTCCAAGCGTGACTGATTCACCCAGCTACTGCTTTCTCCATGGTGACCAAACATCCACCCCAGATGGGTAAAAGCTTTGTTTAGCAAATGTCAACTACAGAATAACATGCTTTACCTTTGAAACTGTTGCTATACTATCCAACCCGGACCTCAGCCCCTAACAACCAAACAGCAGGTAACCTTCTAATAAAGCCTGAGTCCAAACATTGTTCACATGTGGATTACTCTCTCAATGTTGCCAGCCCCTAACCACCAAACAGCAGGTAACCTTCTAATAAAGCCTGAGTCCAAACATTGTTCACGTGTGGATTACTCTCTCAATGTTGCCAGGAGATATCCATGACACAATCAAGCCCACTTGTCCAGCTGGGTCCTTATTTGTTTAGCAATGTCAAGAAACATACTTAAAAGCTCTTATAGTTGGGAGTCTAAGGTGGGCACTGAGGTATCATCTGTACTTGGTTCTGTCGGGCTCCCCTGGATAACTTAACGAGATCGGGTCTAACAGGGTTGTCTTATAAAAGGCATGTTTGTTAATCCAAACAGTTTTGTCGTGAACAGATACATTAAAGGCGACCTGCATGGGAACATTGGACAGCTCTATGACTACCGGTTATATATTGAAATAATGGTGTGTTAATGATTACTCTGACAACTACATGGTCACAGGTCTATTACACCAGTATCAATTTATCAGGCAATTACACCATAATCATAATACTGTGAGTGTGTAATTCTTTGTTTAGCAATGTCAGATACATAATTAAAAAACCTTGTTGTTACTGGAACAAAGTGTAATCTTCTAAAGGATGCACTCCATTATTAATTCTCCTTGTACTATACTTAGGGCATGAGTGTGTGTAGACATGCACATTATATTATACATTGTTGTCATGTCGGTTTATTTACCAGCATACCACAAAACAAAGCAGTGGTACATATCAGCTGGTTATAGATCAATAGAGACATGTTGAAATGGCACATTTATAGTAATAAGGAGAGAGAGAGAGAGAGAGAGAGAGAGAGAGAGAGAGAGAGAGCTACACAGTAAATGATTGCTCCCCTGGAGGAATATTGTGTGTGTGGAGGCCTGTATATGTGTGTGTGTGTGTGTTGTTTCTTTGTTTAGCAATGTCAAGTACATAATTAAAAACCTTGTTGTTACTGGAACAAAGTGTACTCTTCTAAAGTATGCACTCCATTATAATGGTACTATACTTAGGCCGTGAGAGTGTGTGTAGAGACATGCACATTATACATCAGTGTCATTTGGGTTTATTTAACAGCAGTGGTACATATCAGCTGGTTATAGATCAATGCCTGACCCACCTAATGTTATTTCCATGGGCCTCAAACATACAATGACTGCATATGTTTCCAAACACTTTTATATCCATATGAAGCTGAGAATGTCCAAGCGTGACTGATTCACCCAGCTACTGCTTTCTCCATGGTGACCAAACATCCACCCCAGATGGGTAAAGCTTTGTTTAGCAAATGTCAACTACAGAATAACATGCTTTACCTTTGAAACTGTTGCTATACTATCCAACCCGGACCTCAGCCCCTAACAACCAAACAGCAGGTAACCTTCTAATAAAGCCTGAGTCCAAACATTGTTCACATGTGGATTACTCTCTCAATGTTGCCAGCCCCTAACCACCAAACAGCAGGTAACCTTCTAATAAAGCCTGAGTCCAAACATTGTTCACGTGTGGATTACTCTCTCAATGTTGCCAGGAGATATCCATGACACAATCAAGCCCACTGTCCAGCTGGGTCATTATTTGTTTAGCAATGTCAAGAAACATACTTAAAAGCTCTTATAGTTGGGAGTCTAAGGTGGGCACTGAGGTATCATCTGTACTTGGTTCTGTCGGGCTCCCCTGGATAACTTAACGAGATCGGGTCTAACAGGGTTGTCTTATAAAAGGCATGTTTGTTAATCCAAACAGTTTTGTCGTGAACAGATACATTAAAGGCGACCTGCATGGGAACATTGGACAGCTCTATGACTACCGGTTATAATATTGAAATAATGGTGTGTTAATGATTACTCTGACAACTACATGGTCACAGGTCTATTACACCAGTATCAATTTATCAGGCAATTACACCATAATCATAATACTGTGAGTGTGTAATTCTTTGTTTAGCAATGTCAAGTACATAATTAAAAACCTTGTTGTTACTGGAACAAAGTGTAATCTTCTAAAGTATGCACTCCATTATAATTCTCCTTGTACTATACTTAGGGCATGAGTGTGTGTAGACATGCACATTATAGTATACATTGTTGTCATGTCGGTTTATTTACCAGCATACCACAAAACAAAGCAGTTGTACATATCAGCTGGTTATAGATCAATAGAGACATGTTGAAATGGCACATTTATAGTAATAAGGAGAGAGAGAGAGAGAGAGAGAGAGAGAGAGAGAGAGAGAGAGAGAAAAGCTACACAGTGATTTCAGTGACACCAAATGATTGCTCCCCTGGAGGAATATTGTGTGTGTGGAGGCCTGTATGTGTGGAGGCCTGTATGTGTGTGTAATTCTTTGTTTAGCAATGTCAAGTACATAATTAAAAACCTTGTTGTTACTGGAACAAAGTGTAATCTTCTAAAGTATGCACTCCATTATAATGTTACTATACTTAGGCCGTGAGTGTGTGTGTGTGTGTGTGTGTGTGTGTGTGGAGACATGCACATTATACATCAGTGTCATTTGGGTTTATTTAACAGCATATCACAAAACAAAGCAGTGGTACATATCAGCTGGTTATAGATCAAATGAATCTTTTCAATTGTCCTCTGTCAAGGTTACAAAGTATATTCAACACTTTCTCTGTCACAGCACCTTGATGTTTATTGATAACCTTGCCGAGTGTAGCAAAGGCCACAGGTTGTAGCTGACTTGAGGTGTGAGTACAGTCACTGTCTTTGACTCGCTTCACCAGGTCATTGCGACCGATTTTCTTGAGCAGGGTGTTCAACCCTGCCTGTGCTGCAGCTCCGTAATGCAATGCCATAACAGCTGCTAACCCGGTTCTATCTGTCACATATTGCAGGTCCAGAGCACTGATGCGGTGTCGATGTGTGATCTCTATCTCGCTCATAACAAGCTTCATCTTCTCAATATCATCACGGGTTACATTGTCCAAAATTGAGACTATTTCCTTAGGTGACATAACATTACCATTACCCACTGAGGATGATCCAGGGTAATTGTCCCATGTTGCCATCAAGCTATTACTAGTAACATCTCCCTTACTTCTGGCAGTGTCAATCAGGGCCCGGGCCTTGTCATGAGTATCTCTTATACACTGGATACTTTCCAACTCTCCATTGTTTAGCATCCTCTGTGAAAAGAGAACATCTGCAATATGGTCCAACATCTTCCTCTTGCCAGTGGCAGCAGCTATGTAGCTGAGTCTTTTTTGAAAAAGGGCATTCATGGTATTGGCTATTCGGTATGTGACACAGGAACAGCTTGTTGAAATATACAACTGTGTATTTGGCTCTGCTAGACCTATGCTTATGTTAATAATATCTACCAAGCACTCTTGTTTATATATGGTTGGACGAGTGTTGGACATTGGTATATGTGGTGTAAGGTTGATAACGTGTTTCCGCTATAGCCTATACAGTGGTCTGATACATGCTCTACCTTTGGACAACAGCGGTAATGTTGCCAGATTGGGTAATAGGGTAATGGAAAGGTCCCAGTTGTATATAACAGCAGCGGTTGGATGATACTGCGATGGTTCGATATCCAGCTCCCCAGGAGGTAACATTACTGTTATACAGGGCACCTATTCGGGTAGCTGGCTTGATGTTAAGTGTAATCGGAGCAACACCCAGTCTACACTGTCCTCTCCTACAGTGATCCTAGATCCGTGACAGGTACACCCTAGGACCCTAGAGCTGTGGCTCGTGTCAAATTTGAGGTAAGAAGGTTATTTTCCCGGTCCTGTCTCTGTGTAACAACTTAAGCATGTCTCTCCAATTGTAGTAGAAGGTGGGCTTGTAGCTACCCACTGAGCCTTGAAAGTTGACAAGGTAACCTGGATAGGCATCTATGCACACCTCCGGCAACCCGACGTCAGGACACAGTTTAACATTGAAGTAATAAACGGGACAGCTGGGCTGAGGCTCTAGGTGTAGCCCTTCGGGACTGACCATCTGTGCCACGGCAGCGGACTGGTTGAACAGGAGACAGAGGATACAGCAACAAGGGTTAATCGGATCAGACTCTCCGGGTTTTGCTCTGCTCAAAACAAAGCTGTTGTAAGACTGGGGTGAAATCAGTGAGGTTAGCGGCTTGGGGGTGTTCGGAACGTTCAACAGCATACCCTTACACGAGGGTCCGTTTGCACACAAAGGCAGTGCATTCTCATTTAGCATGCTCAACAACAGGGCTCGGTCGTACACGTTCCGAGCCAGCGACCTGCCTGGTATAGCACGCTCTGCTAGGGAGGCTACAAGAGGACTTGGGTTCTTGGCAAGTAGTTGCATCACGGTCAGCACGGGAGTGCAGCTGCCGCACATGGGGTTTCGGTCACTGTCCGACTTGCAGGTGCACAGTTGAGGCGCGAAGCACTCGTGGAATAAGGTTCTGATATCCGACGCTGACAAGTGTCTACTCTGAGATACCTTGTCGAACACGCGCAATCTGATCAGGTCTCTATAATCTGCAATCTTATCTTCGGGATCTGCGACCATGGTGTGGCTGTCACTTTCCTCGGACGGAAGAGTGGAGCTGCGCCATAGTGTACGGGTCTCACGTCCCGGGCTGCTATCCAAGCTCCGGGAACAGTTTGAACAGGAGGTGCCCTGTTTCTTACAGTCAGAGGAGCAGCTGGGGCACATCCAAACGCAGCACACTTTCTCCTGCAGGCCTTGAAAGCAGGCGCAAATTGGGCAGATGAACCCTGATATGGTTGCACACTTTGTGAAGTGAGGATCGGTCAAATACCACACCGGGTTCTTTCTGAAGCAGGTCGTGCATACCCTAACGTTACACTGACAGCGGAGTTTAATGCCCGCTCTTTGCCTGTCTTTACTGCTTTTAACCAAGGAGACTAGGCAAACAAGACACTTGGCTCTGGACGCCTTGAGATGCTTCTTATTGACTTTCCCAATGTTTCTATATTTTACTGTGGACACTCTCCTGTATAGGTTTGTTGCTTTTCGGACTGAACTCACTAGCGTCTCTGTGCGCCTCTTTCCACAATCTCTCAGCAGGCCCTCGGGAACATCACCGGTGAAGAACGGGTTGTCTTCGATGGAGTCGGAAGGTCTGTGCTGTCCTCTGGACAAGGCGCTATCACTGGATCCTGTCCCTGTGATAGGCGACATGATATATGTACCCGGAGCGGAAGGGTTCAGGCTGAGTGATCTGACAGAAGAGATCGTTAAGCCTTGCCAAGCTCACAAGTACAACTTTAAACACACAGCGGAGCTGTTGCTTCGGTACGCACCAAGGGAGAGTCAGTGCCCTTGTGAATCTTCCTCTTGTGTGTCTGTGGACCAGAGGAAGGACGTATCGGAAGGAGCTAACGTCTCTCCTTTTGTACACAATGGCCCTGACAACGCCCTCAGTAAAAGACCAAGGGGAGGGGGGAAGAAAGGGGGAAGCGGGTACACCACCAGAACCCTCTGGGCGTACGAAATCGACAACGTGGTGATGGCGTACAGGTGGCTGATGCAAAATCGAAGCCGCAAGTACCCGAAGTGCTGCGACGCAGTGATTGTGTATCAGCTGAGGAAGTCTCAAAGTCTCCCTTCGGGTCTATACGTGTACAGGACTCACCCTCTTCACTTTGGATGCACAGTGGCTAGACCCTTGACTGTTGTGGACCAGTTCAACTTTGGCAGTCAATCGAAGCCCTTCATAAGCCGGGGAGGACTACCCAGTTCCATTACCATAGAGATGTTCCCAGGGCGTGACAACTTTAGCGCTCTTTACGTGATCAGCCGCAACCTTGCCATCTCCGTACCCGAGTACGGGAACAGATTGTTCGGAGAGGCTAGAGCCATGGGGATCATTGAGGGCTGCACAACGATGACCGCTGTCGCATGCGAGCACCACGAAGTGGCCATGAGGACAGAACGAGTGTGTGTCATTGATCTACGTTGGAAGGGGTTCCACACTAAAAGCGCTTGCATTGCGGCCATACCCAGAGTGAGAGGACTGCAAGCCGTAGTGTGGTCCAACCACAACGCCGCAGTCCAGGATATCGAGTGTAAGGTGCTCAGCTGGATATTCGGCCTCTCCAACGAACTACCAAAAGAGGTGCAAATGATAGACTGTAAACGCGAAGCATGCGGTGTAAGGTATATACTGATGGATATGGAAACGTTCCCAGGGGTTCTACCACAACCTCCAAGTACCACTAAATCCTTTTTCATACACACCTACTTCATGGGCGATGTTAAGTTGGCAACAAACACAATCGGCGTGGTGTCTGAAGGTAGCCGTAGAATAGGCTCCCCTTGTGAAAACAACTCAGCGTTTGCTATGTGGTACGAGTTACCTACTTTGGGATACTGTCAACCCACACCATTTAGCTGCGGGGTTAGGTACGGGGTCACCCGGTCAATCACAGCTGAGTTTAAGAGCTCCCTGATAGAATGGGCACTGGCAAAGGATGGAACTAGTTGCTTGGCAATTGCGGTGCAGCATACCCTGTACTATCATGCTGAGGAGATGAAATACAAAATGATGTTGTCCCACACAGTCATGGACAATGACAACACACTGCACATGTTTAAGCTGTGAATATCATGCCCATGTACCTACAAATAGACTGGGACATACAGGCGCACACACAGGAGGCATGTCAATTTAAATGATATTTACATATCTGCAGACAGTGTAGGACATCCCAGAGTCCTATGCAAGTGGTGTTATAACAACAATGTCTATGATTGCTTTTACACTGGTAATCACTATCTGATATTGTGTATAGTATCCACAATGGACTGCCAGGATGATGTGCTGAAGTGGAAAACCATAGCAGCAGCTCTTCACCAGGGAGCTCTCGACCACTGTGAACCATTCCAATCCACGGAAGAGGCTATCGACTACTTGTACCACTACCGGGGTACTCAGAAGGCTTCAAGCTCCCTCCCCATATCACGGCAACATCATGACTTCTACTACCATCGCGATAACCTACCGGGCCCTGTGGGGCTGAGTCAGTTTTTCTCTGACGGAGTAGGGGATCCTTGCTTACTGTGCAATTACACAATAGTGACTGTAGACACGGACAGGTTAAAGTACAACTTAGTCAATGTAAATGCTACCCGGGACAGGGTTCTGAAGGGGGAATTGACCCGGAGTCGCTTGGAGCACCTGGCTGTTATGCACACGCCTTACTTTGTCTTGTTGTTTTTGGACCTCGTGCACAACAAACGCTACATATTTCACGACACCACACGTGCTAGACACAGTATCTCTAGCTATGTTTTCGATCACCTCAAAGAAGACAGGACTACCACATTCATCAGAAACGATGTCATTTCCTTCAAGTTCTTAAAGCTATGGTGGAGATTTCAAGACAGACGAAGTACCAGGAGGCTGAACGTGTCCATCCCTCCGTATCTCGAGTTGCACACAGAGTGGACTACATGGAACCCAAGGAATGACACTTTTGCAAACAGAAAACCTGAACCTCTGTACACGTTCCTGGCGAAGCACTGCCTGTGTCACGAGATATTGCAGAGGGGCCCGGTCACCTTGTCCGACACTTTAGACCTGTCACCCAGAACGGATAAACTGACTGAGGGACAAGTGTCTACATACTCGTTGAGTCTTCTGATCCCCAGGTTGCACATTGAAGACGTGCTACATTCTACTGTAAGGGCGTGCACCGCGAGGCAATCTGTGCTTAATGACTCTGGCCTCGTAAGTGTTGATTCGAAACATATGCAATGTACCAACACACTGGAACCCAGGCTTGATTGTCTGGTCTTGGAAGATGTGGGACATGCCAAGGCTGTGATGTTGCATTTCGTGACAACTCTCCAGTTCCAATGGCAGAGCTTGAGCTCCTGGATGGCAAGCGTGAGAGGCAAACCCCTAGATGAGCGGCTTGTGTGTAACATCCGCAAGGTCTTCCTAGGTGTAATGGGCTCTATTAGAGACATGTGTCTGCTAGACAAGAGACCTCCTAGACAACTTTACGACGGGCCCAAGTGTCGAGAACCGAAACTGGCTACAGCGTTCCTTGTCCACAAGGAGACCGGAGACGTACTGTCATTGTTGTCATTTGTCTCCTTGCCCAGGATGTATAGGTCTTCGAACACTACCAAGGACGAGGACTCTTTCCGCATGGCGTGTGCTAGCTTGGCATTGGCTATGCTGTACGCAGACCTCAAAGGTGACGAGGTTCTACTGGACAAACAGCAGGAGCTGAAGAACTACTGGGAAACTGGAGGGTCGTTCTCAAACACCAAAGACACAGTGCTCGCCAAAGGGTACCTGGTCTCGGCTGCAGATGAGAGCCACGGCTGGTGGGACCGGACCGTGTCCATTGTGAACATTTGCAATTTCTGCAGGACCGGTCTGGTGAATGACCACACATGGTCTAAACTGGAACCAAATGAAGCCGGATTGAGGGATATGAGCAAGGTCGATGGTCCTCATGTGTGGTTGGGTGAGAAGTCAAGATCTCCCGAAGCTCTGAAGGGTAGGCTGCTAGCTCTAGGCTTCCGAGAACCCCTGCATGTCAGCGTTATAGAATTGTTGAGGGAAAAGGAAGCTTCCGTTATCCGGAGGTTAAACATGTCCTTCACTACACCTAAACCAGAGCTCCACCTGGGATTGCCTAGTGCGTTGGTAGCTGACAAACCTTCACAGGGTTGGAACCCTTTGTCGTGTAACCCCTCTGCCGTGAGCTCCTACACTCCCTCGTACAGAGCCGCAGGCTGCGGGCACACCAACAAGCGCTCTAACAGCAGGGTTACATCTGAGGTTGCACAAAAGATGCCTCACATTGATGCCTCTGGGAATGCTTTAAAATACATGGAAATGCTAAGCAGCGAGGTTATCAGGGAATTGGCTTGCTCCTCGTCCAGTCCAATATCTGCCAAAAGAACCACAGAGGTATATCTTGATGTCCACAATGTGAGCCAGGTCGATTGTGATATGGCGAATGAGCTGCCAGACATCTCGACAGACCTACACTTGACGGCAGACACGAGAAGCGGCAATGTGCATTTAGAGCAACTGGCCCAAGGAGGAACGTCCAGACCACTCTGGACAAGTGATGACACTAGTGCATTCCTTCTGGCACAACCTCGTACCCTTGCTTCTGAGAGGTTCAGCAGTTCCAGGGTACGGTCTGAAAGGGGGTCCCGTTACAGCAACAGGAACGCCTTCTACACCAGTACCCCTCCTGAATACAGTTCCAATTCTTTAGACATGTCTTCCTTGCTGTTTGACTGTTTCAGGGGGCAGTATGCAGCAGATCCTCAGATACTCAAGAGGATTATACATGACGGCTTAAGGAATGAGATCATAGGCAATCTCAGTGGACTGGCTCTGTCACAGTATCAGGAGCAACAACCACATATGCAGTTTGATGAGCCAGTCGACCTTGTGTCTCAAGGACCTGCTCATGATATGGTAGATGTATCCCAAAACCCTGAGGGGGTAACCAAGATGGATCAGCAGATGAACCATCAAGGGGGACAGCATGTATTCTATGACAAACCTGGTCCATGTCTCCCAAAGAAGAGTATGGTGGTGGGAAATGTTTTGAAAGTGAATGATGACAGAGGGCTAACCGATCACAATAATGAGGTTCCGGGCATTGACGCACTTTTCCAATGGATAGGTGACCAAAGAGATGAGTTTATGAAATATAACTCACGTTGGAGATCGGTAGGGTTTAACAAAGCCACCCTGGTGCACCTGGGACTTCCACCATACCAGCAGATGGTTTATGTTACGTGTTCCGGTATGGCCGGAGCAAGGTTGAAGGATACAACGATTAACCAAGCCACCAGACATATCAGCCCCATAACTGATCCTTGTGTAGGTCTGACACATCCACCACAGTGCAACGGTTGGGTGAAACCTACCAATTTGCCCCCGGTGGTAGGAGTGTTACGCATTGATCCCAAGTGTCATAAAAAAAACTGGAAGTTCGGTATCGAATCCAAGTCACCGTGCTATAGCAACCTGAGGTACCCTATCATGATGGGTTACCGCAATCAGATTCTCTGTAGTAAACTGAGCTGCGAGAAGCAAATGCAAACGTACCAAACGGTGAATGTCGGGACGCCTCCAAATAAGGGATTTAAACATGTTGAGCTGACAATCAGCGACTACCCGACTCTGACTAGGGAAGATGTACCTAAACTCCTGATGGTTAGAAGTTCAGACACCTTGTACCTAGGGGCTGTCTGCACCATCCAAAACGTAACCGGTCTGTTGGTACACAGGGTGTTTGCCGAGGGGGAACTTCTACAAGATATCTTGGATATGCACACCTCTCTCCAGGTGCACCCGTTCGTGGCCAGGACCTTCGCCCTGCACCTGATGACCGTCCCCATTATCACCGAGTCAGGGGTAGGGGTGTTTGTCGGCGAGGCAGTCGGAGAGTGGAACCTAGGCTGTGTGCACGGAATGAACATTATCACCGAGACCGACAAGTTCATCCTGGCTTACCATGTACTACAATGCCTCCTACGAGCACAGATCCTAACTCTCCGGGTTCTGGGCTTCACTATGAAGTCTATACAACCTGCGAGGATATGGCGATGGGTTACTGGATTCAGAGTGGACTTCATTGGGTGTCTTGCTGACACTATATACGAGTGTCAGAACCAGGATCCAATTGGGGGAGACACGGAAGGGTTAGCTACCATTCACAGGACAATGGAACAGCTGGGATTACTTCACTTTCTGCCAGGTCATGTGAAAAGGATTTTGGTGGAAAGCTATGCAAGGTTCTTTCAAACGGAAGGCAAGCAAAGGGGGAAAAGACGAGCCTGTCCTAATCCGCTCCAGACCCAGTGTAACCCTCACACTGGGGACTTACTCTATACTGTGTACAACCTGTGCACATTCAAAAGGGAACCGATCTCGGTATCCAGTACTTGGGAGACTATACTAGGCTCTGACAGGTACGAAGACATGGAACTGCACACTGTGGGCTCGAACGTTCAACCCTACGGACCGTTCTACATACAGATCCACAACCAGTGTTTCAAGTGGAACAAGGCTACTATAGTCGAGCCCGTTCTCGAAAGAGTTCCATCACTGGCTGAGGTATCACATGTGTTTAAGGGTAACACTCACGTGACAGAAGGGCGCATCGCTAAAGCTCTACAACCAAAGAAACTGTTATCCGCGCCTTGTCTAGGTCACCTGAACCAAGCTTCTACATTAGCAGCGGCCTCATATGGACCTTTCCCTACTGCTGCTGAGGCTGCGGCTGCTGCGGCTGCGGCGGCTGCTGCTGCGAGTGAACGTGCTAAGGGCAGACAAGAGCTTAATGTCGCTCAGGGAGGCACTCCTAGACTAGTGTTAACAGAGCACAGCATGTATTACAATGTATACTGAGATGTATAGCGTAGCTTTGTGTTATCCCTGTGTTTCAATATGTGTTTCAGAATGTGTTTCAATATGTGATTAAATGTGTGTTTCAATATTTCTCTGGGTTTATATCAACCTGACTGTGCATTATGATACGTCCATTGTAGTACCGTGGTTATGATATGTGCATTAAAGATGGAATACACATAGTAGAGTGTGTCTCAGTGGTTGTTTATTTCACATTGATCTCATACCATTCAAACACATTAGGTAGCTACTACACATCATTATATATAGCCTCTAGCGATAATATAGATGTGAGGCTTACACATGCACCACAGGTTCATAATGATGGGCCTTGATAAGGAAATGAGCACACCCTAGCTTATAGATGGGGTAGGAGTGTTCTGTGATCACGACCGGGAGCCTTTCGTGTGCCATGAGCATGAAGGTAACTTCATCGATGCTCAACCACCTATCTTGCTGCATGAGAACATCGGTCAGACCCTGGTCGCTGGTACAGTTAATCAATTCTAGGTACACTCTTATCCCCGAGTCATTCTTATTCTTTATTATATATTCTGCAGTTGTACTGACGATACGTTTGCAAACATCACGGTCACACTTGACATTGTCTCTGATTACACCCGTTAGTGCAGCTACGGTGTGGAATCCGCAGTAGTTATCCGATGGCACTCTGACAATCTTAAGATCGTTCAGCCTGCAGTAGGCTCCTAATGTGCCCTTGTGATAACAGTCAGCTGTATCCGGCTCATGGGGTATGGTCACGGGTACGTTCAGACCCTTGACCAGCACGTACCAGATGCCACTATTGTAGCAGATGGAACCGGGAGCCCATAGGCCATGGTAGTGTTGGTTCGTGATATAATAGTTGAAGCCGTTGACATTTACCTCCATATTGACTCCAAACAGTCCTCCTACAATTGCCATGATGGGTATAAATTGGGACTCTTGATTGCACAATCCCTTGTACATTGCAGTTATGTCATTGCAGACTCCAAGCGACATGACAGTGGCAGTTTCGAGCCTGAAACTTTTCACTGCTAGGTGTACCATCACGGCCAGAGATTCCGGCGTGCGTGGTTCCTCTGGGGCTGCATTGTCAGAAGAGACTGGCCCCGGTGATGTTGGTACACTCTTCGAGTACATGAAGAGGACCCACAGTGCCTCTATGAGTGTACCATGGGTGATGCGACATGTGCTCACGTCCACGCTGCCCTGCGTCTTCTTGTACACAGTGGAGGCGATGTTTCCCATGCAAGGTCTTTTCATTACAGTAGCTGAAACAGGTTGATTGGTGTCCAAGTCGGGGCTCAATCGTGTCACAGTTAGGAATCTGTGGCCTTTGTGAAACCCAAGCTTGTCTACATTCTCCACCAGTAGCCCTTTGCATAACCGAAGATAGTCGATGGCATCTTCTCCTTCGGGTACCCCAGGTGCCTCATCTTCACTAGACTGTGAGTGAAGTTCAAGTGAAAGCGAGCCATAGGGCTCAGAGGTCCCAGCTGAGGGATGGTGTTCTTCAAGGTCATCTGAATTGTAATAGGTCTCCTCGCCGGCGTCTTTGATTGCCATGCGTAAACTATCATCGAGTCCTAACAGATCCTCGTCCTCGTTACAACCCCAGAGCGTGTTGCACCACGGGTCAAACTCACTGTCTGGCCCATGAAGGGACTTGGCGATGGGTCTAGCTCGACCCCTAGTTAAGCTACCCTTGATGCTACTGTGAAGGCTGTGTGCCAGAGTGCCAAGGTACTCGAAGGGAGGTTCATTCTGTTCGAGGTACGACCCGTCCCCGTGCTCCTTGACGAACCACCTGTCTCGGTTCTCTATTGCGCTCTTGACACTGTTCGGAATCAAGTTAAGATTACTGGCGTAGGGCAGCTGCACCAGCAGTTCAGGAACGTATAGCTCTGCGACGCGTAGTACGGTGTCCGTGTCGAGCAGGTCACGGAACACTATCCGTAGAGCCTGTATGATCTCTCTAGTGTCAAGGACTGTGCAATGGTACGAGCCCTCAGTCAGGCGCTCAAGGTTCAGAGATAGACATAGGTGTTTGTCAGCATCCGAGCCGGTTCGGGACAATCGCTTCTTCAACGTGGGTTGCATATGCAACGTCCCCATGTACACCAGCACGTACCACGCTGCGAAGTACAACAATCCGGCTGAGGTAACTGTGATGTGGGAGCCTGTGGTGTCATCATCCACGGCTAACTCAAACACGCGTGTCCCGCAAGCTGCGAACGTTAAAGCTATGGTAGAGCTCACGAGTCGGTCAGGCGCACTGTCACCCTCTGCAGCAAAGCAAGGTAGCAAACCTTTGTGCAACAGCTTGATGGTTAGGTTCTTTTCTGATTCGCTTATCAGCCTGAGACCGACTAGAGTGTTGACGGGACCCAAAAGGTGCTTTGTGTAATGATCGGAGCTGACCTTGACACGGCCCCCTGTGCTCATGGGTATGAACCGTTCCAACACTTCTGGCCTTACGCATCTCCACCCTCTCGCTAGCAGCTCGAGTGTGTACACGGGGCTGGGTGACACGGGGAGGGCCAGTGCTTTGAAAAGCTGATAACACGCTCTGGTGCTGTTGACAAAGACGGGCCATATCCTAGCTGAGAACCTGAGCGTGTTAGGAGTCCTCAAGGTGAGGTCTTCCAGAGCTGAGGCCGCAACTCTAGGGAAGCACAACACAAGGGCTCGTGCTATCACGTCTACCTCTTGGCCTCTGGCTTCCATATCATCTGGGGCCTTGGTAAGTACGTCCACGGCTGTCGAGATGTTGAAGTCGTCCTCGCTTCTACTCGGGTACACGACAGGCTCTCGCTTTGGGGAGAATCTGTCGTTTTGAATAATGAACTGTAACAGCTCGTGGTTGGGATCGGGGCCAGGGTTGTTGTACCTGTGCTCGGGGCTCTTGCCTTTGGCTGTTTCGGATACGACTGGCAGGTGATCGTTGGCGAACATCACAACGAGAGCTTCTAGGTCAGACGACGCTGCCTTCACTTTGTAGTCCTGGTACCTTGCTGAGTGTATCACTGTGGACTCTGTCCATGCTTCTAGCAAGGGCAGGACATCACACCTCTGAAGCCTGTGGATGTGATACAGGAGCCAGCACAGTTGAATCACAGCTTCGTTTCGCACCAGCCAGTCGCGCTGACGAGACGCCTCCACTGCGGCACACTCCATGAGAAACACACACGATGTCAGGAGTCGACTCCGACATTGGCCACATTTCAACCTGCCAATGCGACCTTCAGAGCAGCGCACTGCCTGCACAGCGGACCAAGGAGTGTAGCCGCACCATCTCATCTTGTCCAAGATGAACGTTACCATTCTGTCACTGTGCGCAATGGTGGATTTGATTGGACATTTTCGACAGTGAGCAAATACCATGGAACCGGTCCTGGTTTTCATGACACTGTTGAAATCATAGAACTCCTGGGCCCATCCTAGCTTCAGCTCGTTGTTGGTCTCACGTACTTCTTTGCGCTCTTCGATCCAATCTGAACGAAGGATTTCATGAAGCACCAGAGCTAGCATGGCATCACAGACAAAGGGCCCGAATAACTCTATGCCTTCGTTCATGTTGCTTTTGTTCAACAGCCACTTGTTTGCCAGATAAAGTAGCCCATCGTCGTTCTTTTGTTCAAGGACTATTCTGTTTAGTTCTGGCATATGTGTGCAGATCAGACCCGCTTGTCTCAACCGCAATAACGAATGGCTACACTCATCCTTTCCTGATAGCCAAGTGCCGTTAGGCGACACGTCCTGCGTATGTATCGCACCTTGTAGGGATATAACCGCACCATTGTATACATAGAGTATGGGAGTCTCAGACTTTTCAAATAATGTACATTTGGCCTGAGTTGCCTGGTCGGTAGCTTCGAACACCTCCACGTAAGGTACCATGCGCCCTGTCCGAGCTACTTGGAAGGGTACTTGGGGGCTGTTGTGTACGCCGTTGCATCTTATTGACTCTGCTTGACTCCTATAATGACAACAGTGTAGACACAACTCGTTGTCGACATCGTCCTCTTCTCGGTTATCTTCTCCTCTGCTGTAGAGCAGGTAATCACAACCCGAATCCATGCTGTGGGAGCCCTATCCGCGATGCAAGTGCTAGATTAGTACCTACACACGCCGCTCCAACGTTGCCTCGCAGAGGGCAGGGGTTGGTCACTGCAAAGCGTTCATCTCAGCGTACCGGCACCGAGACACTGAGTCTCTGAGCTCTGTTTGAACATGAGCAACTCGCAGCTCGAGCGTGCCCTGGTTCCTGGTCATCTTTCTCACTTGGGAGACAAGCATAGACCTCTCGTACAGCAGAGTCTTCACGGAGATCTCCCCAGCCCCGATCAGGGCCTCGAGTACCGTGAGGTCGCTGCGGATGTCAAAGTGCAGATCGTTCATGCACGAGTCCCAACTCCACGTTGCTGAACTGCTGTCTAAATGGCTACGGATGTCCTGTATCGAGGCATCAAGGAGCCCTTTACGTTTTTCAAAATCCCTAGGCGCTGACGAGAGGTTGTAATCTATATTCTTGAGCGCCCGGGCGCAAGCTTCTCCCACGGCCCGTGGGGTGATAGAGCCCACCTTGTGTAGCATGCGAGCCAAGTAGGCCTTTGCCTCAGACCAAGGCTCCCCGTGACTTACACCAGGCCTGTCCTGAGTCAGGTTGATAAACTCCATCACGGTGATGTCCCTTGATACCTTGGAACACATCTCTCTCCACACCTCTATGTATCTAACGTACAGATTGGTGTAGCGCTGGAGGATCATCCTGAGCGTCTCGCTGTCGGTATAGCACGTGTTGAGGGCTTCGTGAACGGCAACAACGTCACTGTTGCACTTACCATCTTCACACTCAGGCTCAGCTTTGACAGCATCTAGAGCCTGTCTCTTTGCAGCCAGCCGAACCATCTCCTGCACGAGGTTGTTGCGGCCCAGTGCAGCCTGCACCATGTGGTGGAGATGCTCGTCGCTCGAGTCGACTCTAAGCTCGGGATACCTCTCTAGGACCTTCTTGAAACCTATCATAAGCTCAGAAACGGTCTTGGTATAGCTGGAGAGGGTCCGTCTGTAGTTCTCAGCTGCAGCCTTACAGTGGGCGTCATAGGCTTCGCATCGCATGCATCTACGTTTGGAACCGGTCGATCGGTCCCCGTGCCCTCCTCCGGGTGTCTTTTCTCTATCTAGGTCTCCAGAGGTCCACTTTGTAACTTTCCATGACGGACCGTGTATCTGTTCGGCTCCAGGAGCGCCCTCGTCATTGTGGTGGTAATAATAGTAATCGTGGTCGTCCTTGCCCTGGTCAGAGCAGGGTATTGACATGGTCTCTTCACTGTCGCTATTTCCAAAACGTATAACTCTAAGCGGGTTCCTAGGTACCTCGTCAAAGGAATATTCCGAACTCATACTGATGGTGTCATGGACATGATCATGATTCTTCTCGCTCTCATATTCATTTTTCACAGATCCTTCTTCCATTGATTCCGCCGTGTCTCCCTTTACAGGGTTCAGCGCGCTGGTCGACTGAGCTGAGCCTGGCCTCACAGAGGACATCGCCTCAGTCCTGAAGATATTGTCGTACTTTGAGAAGATGTCTTTAACCACCCTGGCCAAGGTGGCTCTCAAGGGGAGAGAATGATCAAAAGTGTCAGCCCTCTTCCAGAGCGAAAGGGTTCCCTCACCGCTGGCCATTTCATTGACACGAGCCTACCCGGTCGTGCTGGACACAACTGTATCTCTGCTATGAGCCCCAAAATGTGTAATGCGAGATCTCTCCTTCGTATGTGTGATAAGTACATCTTCTACATCTACACCTGTCTCAGATGGCGAAAGCTTCGGCTCACGGACGATGAACTATCGAGCCTATTCGGCGCCCACAGTGATGTGTTTGCCCAGTTAGATCCCAAATGGCTATCTAGGTTCATGGTGAGGTGCAGGGTCTTGTACGAAGGGGAACTCAAGAGGTCTCTTGGTTTGTCACCCCTCAGTATATCCAATAACGTGTACAGGGTGCGGACTGGCCAGGGTACGTTCACAACGTTTGACAGCAGAAGTCATGTCGTCCAAATAGAGAATTACACAGACCTCCGTCTCCCCAGGAAACTGTCCGTTGGCGAGACTGCCTTTGCAGTTTTTGAGGAGACCCTATCCGTGTTCTCAGACGTGGCGTTTAGGCTACAAGGTGGCGGAGCGCCATCTCTGCCTTCCCTGGTGATCTGCCGACGCTCAGACTCACATGGTACAGTGGCAGGCTTGTGTTCAAACTGGAGGACGTGTTACACTGTCAAGGAGCGCGACATTCGAGGTCTGAAGGTGGGAGCTACATCTACACGACAGACGGTGTATCTCTGTACAGCTTGGTCGCCTCGTGGAAGACCGAAATATGTCTGATCTTTGACGAAGACTGTCGAGAGGAGATAGTCCGCACCCTGTGCGCTCTGGCTCTAGGGGACTGCAAGTTGGGTATCCAGTTCAGACTTAAATGTGTTCTGCCCGATCAAGGCAAGTGCTTGGATCTGAGAGACCTGGACCCTCTAGAGTCAGACTCGACACTAGGAGGTGTCTGCATCCCCGGGGAGATTAAATTAGAGCCTCTCACAGCTCAACACTCGAGCTCCCTTAGCCACTATAATCACGAGGGCTTAGCATCTCTGAGAGACATGACCAGACTCCCCTCGGGGTTCTCTATTCTCGCGGAGAACCAGGACGTTGTCGTGTTGAGACACATATTGAGAGACGCTGTGGTGATCGTACCCAAGAGTATGGCTAGCATGACAAAGGGAGACCCGGGGACGGTTCAGTTGAGGGCCAGTAACATGTCGGCTCCGAGCGGGTATATAACGGAATGGTTCCCGTGTGATCGCTGTCTGTTCAGAGTTGAGAGGGGTATCCCGGGCGTGCCTCCTGTCGTGATATACTGCAGCCTTTGCCAAGGTGAGGAAGAGGGCACCTAGGGAAAGAGCGGTCCAGAAGCGAGGTGCCCACGCTACACGTCATAAGGAACTCAGCATATGAAAGGGTCCTACCGAGAGGGTTCAGGTCAAACACTCACATCTTCAATCAATCGGTATGCCTGTTGCCTGGAACAATGGACATCGTTGCACCACTGGTGTTACGTTTCGCTGGCTGTGTCGCCATCATGTACGCGTTCAATGTCTTCATGCAACTAAGTGTCTCCAAATCAGAGCTCGCTAGCAGCCCCGTTCAGCTTTTGTTCATGTCCAGTCTGAGCCTGAGAGAGGCTCAGACTCTGCTGTTGTCGTACCTGTGTCTGAAGGAATCATTTGTCGCCTCGGAGAAGAGCTGTTTCAGGTTGACGGTGAAATCTCTTTCCATTTTATCAGAACTCAGAAAGATCGTGTCGGCCAACCCAAAAGTTCACTCCGGACTTGTGGACTTGGACCTTTCGGGTGGAGAGGTGGTAATGTGCGAAGAGCTGGAAGCTGAGATATTGCGAATCCGAAACGGGTTAGCTGGCAACGATAGCAAGGATGACAGCGACTGGGAAAGCAACGGGGAGGAAAGTGAGCAAAGAGAGGACAGTGAGGACTCTAGCCAGGGAGAGAGTGAAGACGACGATTGGGAGGACATTCAGGGAGATGACGATGAGGAAAGCAAATACACAGGTGAGGAGGAAAGTAACTACGCCTGTGAGGAAGAGAGTGAGTGCCGTAGCTCTGAATGCGAATCCGAGGATGACACTGACAACGAAGATCGAGTCATAGCAAACATATCCACAGTCATCGGTCCGAGGACCGGACAGAGAACGGGACATTTGGTCCTGTTTGGCCGCGGACGAGGTTGCAATTATTCTAGTTTCAAGTGGATCACCATGGGGATACGGACTCTGGGGCTGGTGAACCTGAAAATATTGAGGGCTTGCGGAGTCTTCAACTCAAAGCACGGATACAGCAGAGCTGTGTTGAAGATGCCGAACACGACCGGAGTTGTACCCCAACCCAGCTGGGCAGGGGAACCTACATTGCTTACTGATGACTTCTGTGTCATTGTCCCGGAGAAGACACGCGGTGCCTTGCAAACTCAGTTGCTCGATGCCAATGACTGCTTCTTTCAACTCAATTACTCTCCCAAAAGCGTCAGGACCAAAGTCGATTCGGGTTCCTTTGCCGATGGGGGTATAGTCGTGGAGATGTCGAAGATTGAGCAGGCCATATGTAGCGAGAACGCGAGAGGCTACGAGGAACACAAACTCTTTCGTCTCTTCAAGACCTGTCGCAGGAAGGTACAACAGTGCCTGTTCGATGTGGCCGTCGACAACCCCGATATTGGAGACCCTGGATGTAAGCAGCCTCTGTACAAGAGATCCTGGCTTAGGTTGCAAAGGCAGAAGATGGGCTCCTCGGCGGTCCTGTCCTCCATAGGAGATGGAGAGTTCTTCCCTTCAATCGAGATAGCGAAAGAAACAGATTTGGAGGAGAGTGACGAAGATATGCTCTCCTACCCCCTGTCGGAATACAATCTCAACCTCACAATCAAGTGTTACCCCAATCACTACTCCATGGTTAGGGCAGACAGGGCTCCAGGTGAATGCGGCTCCGTTTACGAGGCGTGCTTAGACGAGGCAGTGCTACTGGGTCACTGTGCCAGGGTCTCTGTCACACGCGGTGCCAAGAGGAACTTTGACGTGAGCGCCTGTCTGTCCTGGTTCTACAGATCCGTTCACCCGTGCGTGCCGGACATGAGCGTAGGAGACGTGATGCTCGACTACGAGTTCACGGTGCACGGCAGGGGCGAACTGTCGCCGGTCTACGCTCTCCTGAGCCATTTGGCGGAAAGCTGCAGGGTAAACTGCTTCCCCGTGTGCAAGTTGATCACCCTCACTAGACACAGAGGATCATCGGTGTGGACGAGGGGCACGGACGAGCCATTCCACTCGCAGAGGCTGAGGACAAACGCCATCGGGTCCTTCTTGTGCGCTCAGGACCATAGGCTAGCGCCTCTGCTGTCGAGGTGTTGCAACCCCTCGCCCATACAGGCCTCCGAACTGTGGGAAGGGTGCGAGCTGTTGCCTCGCGGTGACGAAGAGCAGCTCCTCTTGCGAGCCTACTCCAGTACGCTGGGCCCAGTGTTTGAGTTTGAGAAGGTAGAGCGTTTCCCGAGTAAGGTCAGGACCAGTCTGGGCGATTGGATGTTCATGCGTCTAGCGAGCAGGTCCTACGGTGTCATCCGATACCCTGGCACCACGGTGGTAGACGGCTACACTATAGCGTTCGCGTCCAAGTCCCCGTTGTTTTACCTGAGGGACGAGGGGCCACTGGTGCAGAAGCTGGAGTCTGTGGCAGTGGTCGTAGAGAGCAGCTCTCTGTACAGAATGGAAGTGTTGAAGAAAGAGGACCCCGAGTGGCCAGATCCCGATCCGATAGACTCACGAGAACGCATCAAGTGTAAAAATAAGAGCTCAGTAATCAAGGACATGTTCATGCGCAGCGGAGGCCGGGACCCCTTAGAGGGGTACGAGGCTACCCAGATGTCTTGGAAGCAACTGGTAGCTACTCAGTGGACTTTCCAAAAGGCCCCCCTTGAGGCGTCGCGGGATCAGGACTGGGAGCTGGAATACCCTCTCTCCGAGAACCTGAAGGCGATAGGGGGCCTGGGTTCTCACGTAGCTACTGTAAAGTGGCTGTGTGACGCTCCTCCTGCCAGTGTTCCGTTGGGGCTCAATAGTTCTCGAGGCACACGGGGGATAGGAAGGCTCCCAGTGCTCGCGCGTGTGGAGATTGACTCGAGGACCGCTCGGATCAGAGACCCCGCTGCATGGAAAGGCTTCGACGACTTGTGCTCCCGGGTGCTGACGTGCCCTACCCAAAAGGTGTGGACCAGAGGTATTTGTAAGGTGGTGAACAAAGGACTCAATATGTTCAGACGTGACGCTCTGGTGCCCATCACGAACCTAATCATGATTGTCGAGGCTGGAGAGTGGTACGCGTCCCCCTGTCACGATCCCAACGGCCACAGTGATGACACCAAGCGGGACAGTCCGGTTGACTTGAGTCTGATTTACCACAACGAGGTATGCACAGCTTCAGAGTTTGTGGCTGCCCTAGCGTGTAGAATGCTCTCGGGAGAGGTGCATGAAGAGCTCGAGATAAAATGCCTAAGACGCGGGCTCTACAATTACCTGCAACGGGCACTGGCGTGGTTTGCGGGTGCAACGGGGCCGTTCAGATCCCGAACTGTGACTGTCTTCACACCCGAGGCTGACTCCAGTACACAATGGTGGACTCACACATTACCCCCAGGTTTAGACGTTCTGAAAACAAGTAGCACAGGGTATCTGATCTCCTGCAAAGAGCCTTGCTGCAATAGGGAGGACGTGAACGTTCTGCTCGCAAAGTCTAAAGGGGTTATTCGTGTCAACTCCTCTGGCAACCTGGTGTTACATTCAAACCCAGGGACATTGAAAGTGTCTGCGATGCAAGGGAAGCAGGCTCACACGCTGTCATCAAGACACCCCTGGACAGCGTGACAGGAGGGGAGAGTGACTGTTCCGAGGTACACGTTCGTTGCAACCGGTCACTTAGAGAGTTCTGTAAGCTGCACTGTCTACCAAAGGGAATTCGAGGCCCGGAAACCTGGAAGAGACCCTTGCCCTGGTCAAAGAGGGACCCGGGTTCATTCTGCACCAAAGTGTCCGAGTTAAAGTACAGATGGGAGTCTGGGAGATCGGACTTCACTGAGGCACTCGCTCGAGACTCGGCTGGTTGCTTTTGGTACGGCAAGCAGCTGCAAGAATGGAAGAGGTGCTCTGATGGGAAACTAATACCTAGGAGAGAGAGGTTTTGGTACCTGATCGACTACAAGGAGTCCTTTGCTAGACATAAGGAAGGTGAAGTCGTGAGCTGTGATGAGAGCCAACCGGTGAGCTACGATGAAAGCGAACCAGAGTTCTCTGACAGCAACGGAGAGTTCTCGGATGGGGACTCTGAGGAGGAAAACGAACCCGAGTCCGCCGACAGCAACCGAGAGTCCTCGGACGGGGACTCGGGCGAGGAAAACGGATCCGAGGGGGTTGATGATCAGGTCGACAGCGGATCGGAGGGGAGTGTAGATGATGAAGACGACAAAGTAGATGATAAAGAAGACCAAGACCACAAACAAGACCAAGGCGAAGAAACAGACACCGGGATCCCAGGGCCCATTATGGTGAACTGTGAGTGGCGTGAGAGGGGAGTTTCATGTTTCATGTTACTCAATTCATGTCTCGAAATTGAGTTCATCCCCAGGCTCCCTGGTGACGGAGGACATGTGTTCTTCGAGCCCGTCCACAACGAGGACTACAGGAGCAGGGCTCAATTGGACAACAACGGCAGGCTAGTGAAGTATTACAAACCTCACAAGTTCTTGTCCTTGATGTACGATGTATACACCGTGCTTGTTTACGGGTGCGGACTGAGACCCGTGTTTGTACACGGGGAGTCGGACACCGCTGGGTCTATGGTTCTTAACATGGTAATGGCAACACTTGCCCTAGCCGACAGCGTCTCCCCTGATGTATATCCTATAAACCCAAGGATTGTGATTGTGGTGCGCGAGGGGAGAGAGGAAATGCTTAAACTAGCTCGGGAGATCAGCAGCTGCATTGTCGTTACCACGGGCTGTAGGAGGAGAGCGGGCGCCCTAGCTTACATGTTCAGGGAGTTACCACACAACCTAGAAAGAGAGGCCAGTTTGCCTTGTGCGGGGAATGACAGGTCCGCCACTCACTACGCTTTGCCAGAGAAGTTTATCGGCGACGCTGGAATATCTGCATTTACGCAACTAACCACACTTTGGCCCTCCGTTTGCAAGAGAAGCGATGTGAACCACCCAGCGTGCTCACGAGACCCCAGATGGATAGGACTCATGGTGTGTCTAGCGGAGTGGGAAGGACAGAGACAGATCGCAGATGGCGTAGCCCCGGGAGCGCTAGAGGCTCTGATGTCGAGCATCAGGAAGGGCAGAGAATGACAGTGCTCAACCTGTATGACTTGGCGTGCAGAGCGAGGTTACTGGGAGAGATTGACTCACAACTGGAGAAATTCCTAGAGTCATTTGAGGAGCCCAAGCGATCGTCATCCACACCAGAAGAACCTTGTAACAAACAGGTGAACGAATATACAGTGTGGCTCACGTGCCGAGGCGTAGAGAAGGGAGAAACCATAGTGGGTAACCCAAATCAACCGCTTACACTGTCAGAAGCAATCGGTGTGTACGCGAAGCTGGGCAGAGAAGTCATCACGTGCTCTCACGAAGAGTCCCTCAACACCTTGGATTCGCTGCAGGACTTCCTTTCACTCATGCTCCGGTACCCCATGGTGCCGCAGCTGGCTATGGACACCAAGGAGTGTCCCGAGTGTTTGTTCGAAACTGAAATCACGGTCGATACCTGGGAAGAAGTGAGGAGGAAGATTATGTGCTACCACTTCACGCTCAGGCACGAGCAGTTCATGTTCGGGCAGAAAGACATCCCCGTAGAAGAGGTTGAGTCGTGTCAACTCCGCATCGATGACAACGACGAAATGGTGCGAGCCGGACCTTGTGGTAGCGTGTTCCTAACAGATGCCACCAACGACGATCGAGGCACCGGTGAAAGCATGAAACCCCTCAAGTTCCTAGAGCAATTGGAGTCCCTGAAGAGACGCGATGAGATAACCAAGCAGAAGACTTTGGGTAAAGACATATTCCACCAACTCCAATCACATAGCCACACCCTGGAGGAGCTAGAGGCCCCTAGATATCTGAGCTCATATCCCCTGCGTTGCCTCTACCAATTTTACGGATCTCTGAATAGGAGTCGGGAGAGAGCCCAGTTCCTAGCTGGGCAGCACCCGGAAGCTGAGCGGGACAGACTCAGGGCTCTGTTGAAAGTCGAAGAGCTGAGAATGAACCTAAGGTCAACAGCGTCCACAGGTACCAACGATAAGCTGCTTTCTTACATGTGCATGGCAATGATAGGCCCAGTCCATAGATACAACTTGAGGTATAACTGCACGGCAGAGAGAGTCGTGTTATTCAAGCACTTGATAGCATCTGGCTTCCCTATAGAGACTGCCTCGAGTCTGGTGAAGAACATAACAGCGTCCAAGAGAGTCTCTATGATCGCCTTGCCCTTGGACAAGGGGGTTGAGCTACAGTTGAAAAAGACAGTCCAACCTACCACCTATAACAGAAAGATAGCTTCTCTCATATGGTTATTCTCCCACATCACTGCCTACTGTACGCTTCGACAGCTGACTCATGGATACGTACGAATGGGAGACTCACCAAAGGACATGGCCTGTGAAGGAATCTACGTCTTTGACCAAGATCATGTTGGTTTCAGATTGTCCCGAGCGCCTGAGCTCACAGATGCAACAGATTCCTTGCGTCCGGGAGCGGCAGCCTCGGCATACATGCCCTTCTCACGAGTTTTGGAACTGCTTGCACTGCGGGATAGCGTTCAGGAGAGACTTCGCGGATAGAGTCATCAGATCCGGCCCAGAGCACTCGTACGACGCACTGGTGCAGTTCGGTGACGCTCCCATAACCAGCATTGTCAACTTACAGTGGAAACGCGAGGCACTGGAAAAGCACAACTCGGAGCGTGCAAAATACTCTGCTGACAATCACGAAACATTACTCTGTGATTACATGGAAAAAAGACAGAGCCGGCAGGCTGTGCGTCCTAGGCAGCAACGTAGGAGTAATGCTACAATGAAGTGGAAAAGACCTGTCTGCATGCAAAACAACAAGAAGAAGAAGAAGAAGAATAAAGGGTCTGGTAAATCACCGAGTGAAGGACAACCCCAAGGATCAACTGTACCACTTTGACTCTATGGACACCAGACTCACTTGAACCTGTGTTGTTTATATCTATGCAGCAATATCTGAATAAAGTACAATTACTGCACATGAACCAATCTCTTCCATTCATTTCCTTTACCAAGTACCCTCATATGAATTAAAAACAACCAAGGAGACATTGTGTAGTGGGTGCGATATGGTTTATTGTACAGTGACATAGAATAACACAAGCCTTGCGCACCAATGTGAACACCACAGCATTGACAACATATACACAGCGCAACGTTGACCTGGCCTCTCCGCTGCTATTGCTGCTGTAAGCGCATCACCTTCCCATCCACTCTCCCCTCGTGCATTTCATAGTATCCCGCAGAGCAAGGCGTCCTCCTTTTCCCGATGAGTCGCTTAGGATTTATTCGTTGTAGTGACGAGACCTCTGCGGTCTCGGGAGCATCTGTAACCTCGCACGGTCCGAGTTGATCGCTGTGGTCACGGGGAGTCTGTGTGTGTGTCTGTGTGTGTGTCTCTCTGTGTGAGCCATAGAACCCTCTCTGTCAGAGTAGCTAGCGTCGGCCATGTACTTGTCCAAGGTTACAGTGACCACAACCGATAGCCCCTTGTCGAGATGGAAGTTGGACAGCACCCTGGTTACAAACTCTGGCTGGTTGACGTGCAGGTGGATATGAGTTGAGAGTGTAGACCACTGGTTGTGTCTGGTACGAGTCTTGTCAAAGCACATAAGCACCAGAGTCCTGTTGTTAAATAGGTCACACAGTACCCGATGCTTTAAATATGGGAAGAAACATAACGCCAACATTACCACCATGGTATAGAAGTCAGCTCTCTTTGCGTGTTTGTCGTTGTACCTGCATGTCACTCTCTTCATGAAACGCTTGATCTTGTCTCTGCGAGAGTCGAACAGGGTAGATATGGACACGGCGCTCTTCAACACGGCCTCCTTTACAACCGAGGACATCTCTAGCGAGCAAGGCAGCTCGGGCTTGGTCTTAAGTTCTATTTCCTCAGCCAGCTCGAATATCTTAGCCATCCATGACAAGGACGGGGTACCTGACGAGGTGTTCACACTCTGATTCTTGTCGATGGTATCATATTGACTACGGAATCCTTCGGTTAGCGCTGTTGAGAACAATGCGATCATGACAGACAAGCTTGCTTTCACTATTATATGGTTACCGTCCCCCTCGGAGCAGCACACAGCCTTTCCTGGTTGGTATTCTTTCGCACCGTAACCCATTTCCACAGGATCCCCTTTATCGGGTATGTAGTACGGACCTCTGAACTCCAACTGAGGTTTGTGAAACACGAGCAGAGACGCAACGGGACATGAAGACTCAAATGAGCCAGTCTGATATCGGGTCCGAGTTACCATAGTCTGTATCAGGGAGCAACTGGAACCTGAGCACACGTGTCTGCTGCAGTGTGTTCTGCACACGTACCCCTGACTGTGATCTCTGAAAGAGCATTCGTTCTCAACACAGTAGGAAACCCATTGAGGATCCTCTATTAACTCTATGTGTGAATGGTTCATCCCGGGTCCGCTGCGTAGCGGGCCCCGCTGCTTTCTTTATCTTCTTGCTGTTGCTCTTCTTCTGTCTAACCACTTTCCCTAATAGCACCTTGCTCTCCGCTGTCCTTCTTGAGACTATGAACCGTACAATCACCAGTGTTATTACCTTGCATGGCATAAGAACAGTGTAGCCTAACCACTCCCATCTCTCCGTATGTTGTGTCCTCCCAGGCTAGCAGAGGGCAGAGCGCCGATCTCATTCTGGTGGACGAAGTGGGCTTTGTTAATTCTAAGGTGCTACTGGCTGTGCTGCCGAACATTGCGTTTAGAGGACGAAAGCAAGTGCACATCACAAGTCATGTCAACAACACTCCGTGGCTGACCAAAGTGGCTGATATCCGCCGGGATGACGGGGAGCCCGCATACCACGTAGTGTCGCAGAGCTTCAAGTGTAGGTATCACGAAAGGGAGCCGGGCCCGACCTGCTTCTGCCTCGGAGTCTACTGTCCACAACATATATCCGTAGACAACCATCTGAAGGAGCTGATGAACATGGTCACTCCGAAAGGATTCGAGAGCGAAGTCACGGGTAGCAGCAGCACTTCGTCCTCTGATACCAAGACCGACAACACCACTCCCTTCGAGCCCTCGATCATAAACAAGTTCCTGTCGAATAACAGTGTCACCCTGGAATATATGAGTCGTGCGTCTGTGGTCAGAGCGTACCTGTGTCTCGACCCAACATTCGGAGGTGGCTCTAGGTCCTGTGCCGGTGTGTGCTGTGCTGTGGAGTTGGCAAGTGGAAAGCTAGTGGTGAGTTGTCACGTTGTCAAAGACCGACACCAGAAGGTCTCTAAACATGTATCCGTAATCTAATGTTTTGTGTTCCCCGCCACGACACGATGTGTTCGGAGGAGCGCTCAGGTCTAACAGGGTGCAAATGTAAGCTCTTATGCGAGCCTCGTCCTGGATCGTCAACGTGGTCTCGGCATCGGGTACGAAGCAGGAGATCAGTTCCAGGGCCTGGCCCCAGGTGCCGCATGTGCATTTGGAGTCTGCCAGGTTCACCATCCACCCGGTGACCGCTAGAGATATGATGGTGTGAAGAGATCCTCTTTCCCTTCGGCTCTCCTTGATAACGGCCAAGTACTTAAGGGGTCCGCTGCGAATGGTGTCGGCCGAGGCGAACGCTGCAAGAACCATATCACCGTACCCCTTCCAGTTACATCTCGAGATGCACTCGTGTATGAACTGCTCCGGGACCTGGTTGCCTATCGCAAGTGTTATAGCCCTCGACAACTCGCAAGGCACATCGAAAGAATCACCTTGTACTTGTGTCCCGAGTCTGCCTTTGGTGTAGACTGAGATCAAGTTGTCGATCATGAGTATCCTAGCAGGTGAGAACGATACTATCTGACTATATAGGGTTCTGAGCTGGCCGTGATCCATGTTAGAGTAGAAGACAATGTTGCGCTGGAAGGAAGTGAACACTATCATGAACTCGTAGTGTGAGATGAGATACTCCCATGGGGCCGTCAGCAATGCTGCAACTGCCTCGCGAGCATTTTTACAAGAGGGACAGAACATGATGTCTAGATTCCTGTGAGTTGTCTTCAACGATTGCCCTATCAATAGCAATGCATTTATAACTCCTGTCTCTACTCTTGTATCTTCATCCTTCTCTCTCAGGTTATGGCCCTGGAGGAGCTGGAGATACGCGATTTGGATCAGGTTACTCGTGTCTACGCCGCTCTGCTAAGCGCCCACATCAGACTACTGAAGCTTGTGATGCCCAGAGTAATGTGGAAGGAAGTGCCTGTGGTCGTGGTATTTGAACAAAACACCTACGTCAACGCACTGGTCGACGTCAAACATCTAATCGAGAACACGCTAGTACGCTCTGGGTTCAAGGTCCTGTTCTACAGCAAGTGGTCACATATCAACAACAAGTACATGCTAGGGAAGCATGTCGGTGCCAAGACCAAACTCGCCATGGTTCTCAGTACGGTATTTGCCATCAATAGAGAAACTCTCTATTACTGTGACACAGTAATGTCCCTGGGATGGGCGGTGTTATCCGAGGCCACCAAAAACACTCGGATGATCGAGTCGACCATAGGAACCTCCAAGGGTGCTGGCTCCAGCAACAAGATGGGCTCCAACATGGACGTGTTCATGTACAGGCGCTCGCAAAAGGGAGTCAATGTGGCCACAGATATTACGGCGCGTGTATTCGAGACACGAGACATCATAGCCCTACCTGGGGATAGGCTCACTGACAAGGCTCACGCTGAGCAAGGGAAAATGCTACTGGGAAAATTGAGAGAAGAAATGTCCATGGTAACTATCACTGAGTCCGCGAAAGGTAGCACCGTGATTACAGGTGGCAAAAAGTCTGTACAGGGAGAGTACACCAGAGACGATATGCTCTCAGCGTTCCTACTTCTGTGCCACACCAGAGACGAGATATACAGCGGTGAAACCTCTATCAGCCTCAGTGGGGAGGTGTATTACAAGTAGCACGTATCTATCTATGTTTAACCTTGTTGCAAAGTGATTCAATAAACAATGCACACGTGTACAACTTATATGGAGACTCTGTTTATTATTTTCAATCTGAGGTTACAGTAAAAGCAAGGCGTCTGGGTATAATATATAATCAGAGGGTTGGCAAATTCAATGGTGTCATTCATCTTCAAAGACTTATCCCATCCCAAAGTGTCATCCCTTCTATGCTTCATCTCCTTGTCCGAGGGCCTTCCCTGCACGACCTTGGCGCCTCAGGAGGGCTTGATATTCAGTGTTGTACTTTCTTGATTCTTGTACTCTTGAAACTAGTGACATTGCCACGTATAGTAGCACTGTGTAACCTTGTTACAAAGTGATTCAATAACCAATGGACATGTTCCACACATTGTATGAAGAGTCTTTTTATTATTCTCAAGCTGAGGTTACAGTAAGAGCAAGGCATAGACAGGTACACATAGGTATTCTATTATACAACAAGTCTGGTTATAATATATAAGCACAAGGTTGGCAATACAATGGTGTTATTCATCTTCGAAGACAACCCCTGTTGCTCTTTCGCCGACCTTGATGTATCCACCCGGTTTATACCAAACACCACTGTCACCGTGGTCATAGAAGTCTAGGCCAATAGCACGTCGATACGCAACCTCGTCTTCCTGGTAGTATCTGAGAGCGGGATCATAGTCTGGGTCTGACCAATACACTGACTCTTCTTCTTCTTGTTCCATTAAGGGGCCCTCGTCCCTAGTGTCAGCGTCGTCCTCGTACGACTCCTCGGAATCAGTGTCTTCGTCAGTATCCCGGTAACTTTTGTTGTAGATTCGAAGCTGTTCATCAGCGGCCTCAATGTCGATTAAGTCCTTTAGGAATGGGTTGCAATGGCCTGGGTTATCACACAACTGCAAAGTGTGGTGGCTGTACGTGTTCGGGAGGTGACTTGGTATAGTGAGAGGTGTAGACCCCTTCTCAGTTCGTGAAGAGGTAAGGGTCGTAGTGGTCCCTGTGGTGGAGGAGCTGGTCCTTGGATGGGTTAGGACTGAGACTGGGGCTGTGGTACAGTCCATTACAGCTGCAGGTATCCGAGTCGTCTATCAGTCACGGCTGGGTGTAAGCAGCGCAGCACCTCTGGATAGTCTTGAACTCGGATCAGATAGATAGACAGTTTGGCTGAAGGGTGAGTCTGAACCAAACAATCAGGATGTGGTCTATTGGAAGTTGAGTCCGGTCTCATATCAGATATGGAACCCTATTAGTACAGGTCTGATTTCTTAACCCAAATGCCTTTTATCTACATCTAAACCGTTTGGTGACACATCCACCCTTTAGTCAAATCTAACACTATGGTTGGACGGCCGACCCCTCTCTGTTCCGATTAACCGTGTCTCTTTTCCTATGGATGCTTCCGCGCTTCTTGGTTCAATATTCCTAAAGACTGCTACTCTAACTCCCACCGTTCCGCAGCGGACCTCATCCGGCCCGTGTCCTTTCTAACATCGGACCTCAGCCTCATATCCCTTCTCAATTCGGAGCACAGCTGCTGTTGGCTTTGAGATGGCTTAGCACACCTCGCTTCTGGGCTCTGATCTCGTACACGGTCGGCTCTCGCAGAGTGTCTGCGGCAACTGTCCCCGAGCTTGTGTTGATAGGTGGCATATACCGTATCAGCGGGCACAGCTGGAGTGCGATAAGCAAAATCTGGGCTTGTGGAGCGTGCGGTGACATTATTGTGCTCCTGCAACCATGGTGTAGCTTCCTCCTCGCCTTGTTGCTGCTGTACTTGCTCTACCTGCTGATCTTGCAGCATCCGAACATGTGGCCCCAGCCACCTCTGAGTGGTCTTCTCCACCAGTTGTTTATGGTCACTTATGAACCTCTCCGTGACACCCATGGCTCGTAGAGCGTTCACCGGCAAGGCGGTAAAAACGATAAAGTTCATCCCCAGGAACTTGGAACTGTCCTTCGCATGATCGTACATATCTAGGAACGCTTTCACACTGGTGTCAATCTTCTCCATCTCGAGTCCTTCCCTTGTGCTATGTATAACAAAGGGTTGCACTGGTCCCTTTCGGCTTGCACGTAGTTAATAAGAGAAAACAATCGGCTCGTGTAAACGGTCAATTCACTACTCCCGTTACACACCAGTACCCATGGCACTAGGCTACTACAAACTAAGTTCTGTGGTGTGCTGTGCTATGAGGTACATGGCTGCGGTTCAACTCCTCTTGAAGCCTCATCTCCGTGATGTATGCCGCGAGATCTTCGTCCACCTCAAACTCCTGTGCGTGCAGTCTATCCTGGTCCCCGTATTCATACCCACTAGCACCGTCTCTGTCCAAGTGGCAGTTGTATGGGTCGCGTCTGAGTGGACTGTGATGTCTAGTGTCCCCTACTCCAGGCATGACATTTATGATATTGACTGAGTCAGCATACTTAATGAGAATCTTCCTGATCAGTTGTCTGTGCTTTGTAGCGAACCCAAAACCAACACGTTCAGTGTCCCCTGATGGCATGAGCAGAAACTCCTCAAAAGACATGTCCATGTTGGCAGGGGTGTGCCCTATCCAAGCTTGAACCAAACGTTTCACGTTGACATCCCTTATGTGCCCAGTGTATTTCCTCGTGCCCTGCTCAGCCACGCTGTTAACCCTGCTCGTCATTATTGGCTCAACTACTCTTTGTCTATGCAGATATTAGTTAATAGCTGAGTCCTACTGCGACCTCCCCAACACCCTTAGACTCTTGTGTGAAACAATGAGTGCATATATAACAGTGTCAGGGAAGAGCAGCCTACTTCCCCACTGCGGTTCTGACAGACCCTAGGTGGTAGACTAAAGACAAGCGGGGGAGAGAGCACCAGCTGTGGCTCCATAAAAAGAGCAGTGTTGCGAGTAACCAGTTGTGTTAGGACTAACAGCCCAGGTGGAGAACATCCCGGGTCGAGACACGGGGTAGCTCCTCACACTCACTGACAGACCAAACTTTGCATGGGGTTGGCCAACTCAAAACTACTTTGACATTACAATAGGTGTTATTTAACAAAATGTGCAGGTTCACAATTGCGACCCTGCAATTGCCATGACCAGCCTAGCCTAATCATTGCTGTGTTGTACCCTTGCCAGTGTGCCCTGAAGATACAAGTGTCACTGTGCTTGCTGATGATCAACCGTTAGAAGACATAGCACGCAACCTGGAAATCTTCTCAAGACCATGGAGGCCATCCTAACCCAGACCCATGCGGAAATGCCACCAATGGACACCGCAGACTTAATAGATTATACATTACAGCAAGATGATTACAGGCTGATGATCCTAGCTGAAGAGGCCGTGAAAGCATTGAGCGCTCTGAGCGAAGAGGCCCTAACCCAACTAGCTGCATACAATGTGAATGATGTCCATCGGGCCGAGGAAGACCAGCAGCCTACGCCACTGTTGGACTAGGCATAGGAGAGGACAAATACACTACGGGGCATGATAAAGACTTGACATTTATCACAACTCCTGCCATCAGTCCTAATCCATGTGTTGTACAACAAGCCTGCTGATAATAAAGCACACGAGGCAGCAAATCTATTACGATTCCAGTCTTTATTCTGCACACACACACACACACGCACACAGTTACACACAGTATTGTACACATACCACATTTTCTGTCAAATTAAACAAGTTGTCCTCTATCAAGTGGAGCCAAAGACGTGGCTACTGAAATGTTGTACATCGTCTAATTCTACCAATTGCTCCAAAATCACCCTTAACCTGGGTGACAGTGTTCCTATTTCCATTGTAGTAATCATCCTGGTAGTATTCAACCTCATAGCACTCTGATTCATCACCAGCATCTGTGTTCGTGCCCTCAACCTGCTCGTAGTCATGCTGTACTTGGTTCACGTGTTCCTTGTCAACCTGAGGAGCACTGTGCTGGGGCTGACGCCCCTTACGACTTCTGTGGATACTGGGCCGTATGCTACGGTCAGACAGTTTCACGTTCCCTAGCAAACTGTACACGTCGTCTAGTCTGCCATGACTCTGGTATCCCGTTCTGGGACCCTTTGATTCCACCGTCATAGCGCCGGGTTCATCCTTGCCCCCAGGAGCAGTGTTCCGGTAGTATTGCAGCTTAAGGTTTCTGTAGATCTTTGGGGGTCTGGTCCGATCGGACTGTTTGACGTTCTCTATCACATTGTGCACTTCGTCTAGGCTCTCCTGACCCAGTGTTACAGCCTGTGCACCTTCGGATGCGGCCATGTCGCCACTGATCTTTGCTCCACAAGACATCTCGTCCTGCTCCATCTTTCTGATCATTTCGTAGTCGTCGCCGCTGTCATCCCATTGTTGTACAAGCTCTGATATACTATTGTACCAGAGGTCTCCGTCGTCCAGGGTGGCCATGATGTACGCGCTGTAGTCTTCATTTGGAAGAATGTTGTAGCAAACACTCTTACCTTGGCGCCGCAGCAGCACCGCAAACTTGTATTGTTCCATATTGTCAGGCCTTATGAAAATGTAATAACCGTCAGGTTTGTCACACAATTCCGCCAGGGCTTCATTCATATTCTGCTTACTGACAAACCTCTGTGAGAGTATCTGTGCAGCCCAGGCGTTAGCCAGGTCTTTCTGTCCAGCGTCGTAGCCAGGTATCTTTCGCCTGATGCCTCCCCTGACCCGGTTGCGAAACATTATCGCACTTGGTTCAGCTCTGATGGTCCTGAATTCAATCGGCCCCAGTGTTGACATTCTATTTGATAGTTAATACACCCTATTGTCGTAGCTAGTCAGGTCCCTAATATGAGTACTCTCCACATGCCCAGATAAAGCACTGTTGATTGACTCTGGCTGGAAGATATCAGTCTGACCGGGAACCTTTCGGGCTGCACCTCTGTGGCGTTAGGCTTTGTGTCCAACCGTGCTTTGTGTCCCAGTTGCTCCTTGTTCATGGCATAGCCAGAAAGAGAGCCAATCGAATGACCATCCTTGTAACCCAGTTCCTTCTGAGGTTCATGGACGACGCAACCTCCGAACAGTCCTGCTGCACCAACCACTCAGCACCCAAGCGCAACACTCTGTCCCTCAGTTCGTTGCAAGCGGACGTGTCCGTCATGAATCTGAAATAGGCAGTGTAGAGAGGCTGCAGCTCCAGGAGTAACTCCCCGCCACTCCTCATCTCTTTTGCGTCAATTGTCTTCTCTTCCACCCACAGTAACTGTATTGAAAGGCTCTGTTCACCGTCCCTGTTAATTGGGAGAGGGTACTTTGTGTACAGGTTGTAGAAGTTACCCTTGCTTATGCGGGCTGCCTCTCCGCATATTTTGAATAGGTTACCGTGAGCCAACCCCGAAGCCCTCATCGCTTGCCCACACAGCTCTGGGTTGGTAGTCCACAGGGACAATGCCACTCGAAGGTTCCGCAGTCTGAGGCTGCGGAACTTAATGTCTTCAGAGAGTCTATCCACGTAGACCAGTCTGCCATCGGTCGTCAACCAGAACGATTTGATCTCCTGCTGGGAGGTGAGTTTTTCGCAACACACCTGGCTGCACAGCTCGGGGTCTTCGTCTGTCATCAGCGTACGGTTAACCCAGAGCAGTTCTCTATCGGTTAACGGTTCCCTTCTGGTCAACAGGCGCCGTGTGGTGTGGCAGGGCGAACCCGAGAAAAGCCAACAGTATCTGAAGTTGATTTTCATCGGTAATACAAACTCTATCACGGTCCATTTCGAGGGATTCGATTGCTCCTTACCCGTGTGACACATGGACATGCTGTCCGTGATGCATTCACTGGGGCACAGTATGACACTCTCCGATTCACCTGAGCTCCAGCGAAGCTCTGGGTGTAACACATCAACAGGGTTGCGATCGCGCCACCGGGCGCTGTCCTCAAACCCGGACGAGACATCGTGGTTACTCATCGAGTTGGTGAGAGATCCCATCGACATCGCTAGGTCTGCCCCTGTCGGGGTTGCTGTCGACTGCGTGAGGGTCAGGCTCGCCAAGGACGACAGCAACAGAGAAAGGAAGCGGATGAATAACGATAGAATGACAGAGTACAATAGACTGATAAAAGACCGCTTTGCACAAGCGGCGCTAATAAAGGAGCTCGGAGTGGAGCGTGCCAAAGCTAGGATGTACGAGTTACAGCTTTACGACGCGTCTGTAAACGAGAAGTCAAGCTCCGTAAATGTACCGATTTGAAAGTCTGATAGATAGGGTGTTCGAATATTTCCAAGTCAAAGGCATGAGAATGGAACCGTTTCAGATAGAGCTCTTCAGGGGAGTGGTTTTGGGTGTTACCATTAGCCAGTTTGGCGACTCTCTCTTCAAGTATAAACACGCTCTCCTTGAGAAGCTTGGCCTAGCCCCTTTGGGCTCTGAGAACTATGATCACGTCAACCCTGCCCTAGGCCACCTTTACCAGGTGGAGAGAGAGTTCTCTCGCTACGCCAACCCTTACACCCTTTGCCTAGCCCCGAGACAGTGTGGAAAAAGTTTGATGATGAGGCTGTTACTAGCCACTGTTCTCCTACACCTCGATATCAACGTCATGGTTCAGGCACAAAATAAACACATGTGCACCACCTTGAGAGTTGGGGTGGAGAGCGCCATGGAAGAACTCCAGCTCCTGCCCTCTTTCCGACACACTAAGAAACCCGTGAACATCTGTGGTAACCCAGAGAATAGGATCTACAGATTTGACCCCGGTTACAAGGGATCGTCCTTTGCTCACTTCTTGTCGTCCAGTAACGACGTGAGTATAACTGTAGATAGCTCTCAACGGACAAAGGGTATCTACCATATCATTTCCCACTCTGTCCTTTCCTCCTCTGTCCTTTCCTAATCTGTTCTGTCCTACTCTGTTCTGTCCTTCTCTCTGGTCTGGCCCGATACGCTAAGTTTGATGTGATGCCTGACTAGTCACGATCCCACACAGTCTAGCCATGTAAGTATAACAAGGCCCCAACTGGCACACCAAGTGCTCCTCTTGCAAACTCGGTAAAGGGAGCGGCCGACTGAGGACGTTGTCCGATAGAGAATAGGTTGTCCTTCACAAGAAGGACAATCGGCTAGCATATGAGAGGACATAGCAGCGAGGATATGAATAGACACAGGTAGGTAACGGACAAGGGCTCGCCCCTCGGACTGAGGGGCAGGCCGACACTGCACAAGTCAGCAAAGGAGAAGAGAATGTCAGCACAAGACAAGAGGAAACGATGCAGAAGACATGGGTAGGTAACGGACAACGGCTCGCCCCTCGGACTGAGGGGCAGGCTGAACCTGCACAAGTCATCAAAGGAGAAGAGAATGTCGGCACAAGACAAGAGGAGATCGAGCAGAGGACACGGGTAGGTAACGGACAACGGCTCGCACCTCGGACTGAGGGGCAGGCCGACACTGCACAAGAGAAGAGGAGATCGAGCAGAGGACACAAAGGCTTACCCCTCGGACTGAGGGGCAGGCCGTCCCTGCACAAGTCAGCACAAGAGGAGAGGAGATTGCGCAGAGGACACAGTTAGGTAACGGAGAACGGCTCGCCCCTCGGACTGAGGGGCAGGCCGTCGCTGCACAAGTCAGCACAAGAGGAGAGGAGATCAGCAGAGGACAAGGCTTACCCCTCGGACTGAGGGGCATCCCTGCACAAGAGGAGAGAGGAGATCGGAGGACACAAAGGCTTACCCCTCGGACTGAGGGGCAGGCCGTCCCTGCACAAGAGGAGAGGAGCTCGAGCAGAGGACACAAAGGCTTACCCCTCGGACTGGGGGCAGGCCGTCCCTGCACAAGTCAGCACAAGAGGAGAGGAGATCGCAGCAGAGGACACAGGTACTGAGGGGCAGGCCGTCCCTGCACAAGTCAACAAGGAGAGAGGACGGCTCGCCCCCCTCGGACTGAGGGGCAGGCCGTCGCTGCACATGTCAGCACAAGAGGAGATCGAGCAGAGGACACAAAGGCTTACCCCTCGGACTGAGGGGCAGGCCGTCCCTGCACAAGGAGAGGAGCTCGAGCAGAGGACACAAAGGCTTACCCCTCGGACTGGGGGCAGGCCGTCCCTGCACAAGTCAGCACAAGAGGAGAGGAGATCGCGCAGAGGACACAGGTAGGTAACTGAACGGCTCGCCCCTCGGACTGAGGGGCAGGCCGTCGCTGCACATGTCAGCACAAGAGGAGATCGAGCAGAGGACACAAAGGCTTACCCCTCGGACTGAGGGGCAGGCCGTCCCTGCACAAGAGGAGAGGAGCTCGAGCAGAGGACACAAAGGCTTACCCCTCGGACTGAGGGGCAGGCCGTCCCTGCACAAGAGGAGAGGAGATCGAGCAGGTAGGACACAAAACGGCTTACCCCTCGGACTGAGGGGCAGGCCGTCGCTCCCTGCAGCACAGGAGAGGAGATCGAGCAGAGGACACAAAGGCTTACCCCTCGGACTGAGGGGCAGGCCGTCCCTGCACAAGAGGAGAGGATATCGAGCAGAGGACACAAAGGCTTACCCCTCGGACTGAGGGGCAGGCCGTCCCTGCACAAGTCAGCACAAGAGGAGAGGAGATCGCGCAGAGGACACAGGTAGGTAACTGACAACGGCTCGCCCCTCGGACTGAGGGGCAGGCCGTCGCTGCACATGTCAGCACAAGAGGAGAGATCGAGCAGAGGACACAAAGGCTTACCCCTCGGACTGAGGGGCAGGCCGTCCCTGCACAAGAGGAGAGGAGATCGAGCAGAGGACACAAAGGCTTACCCCTCGGACTGGGGGCATGCCGTCCCTGCACAAGAGGAGAGGATCAGCAGAGGGCAAGAGGAGAGGGGCAGATCGCACAAGAGAGGACACAGGTAGGTAACTGAGAACGGCTCGCCCCTCGGACTGAGGGGCAGGCCGTCGCTGCACAAGTCAGCACAAGAGAAGAGGAGATCGAGCAGAGGACACAAAGGCTTACCCTCGGACTGAGGGGCAGGCCGTCCCTGCACAAGGGAGAGGATATCGAGCAGAGGGCACAAAGGCTTACCCCTCGGACTGAGGGGCAGGCCGTCCCTGCACAAGAGGAGAGGAGATCGAGCAGAGGACACAAAGGCTTACCCCTCGGACTGGGGGCATGCCGTCCCTGCACAAGTCAGCACAAGAGGAGAGGAGATCGCGCAGAGGACACAGGTAGGTAACTGACAACGGCTCGCCCCTCGGACTGAGGGGCAGGCCGTCGCTGCACATGTCAGCACAAGAGGAGATCGGACTGAGGGCAGAGGACACAAAGCAGATGACACAAAGGCTTACCCCTCGGACTGAGGGACAGGCCGTCCCTGCACAAGAGGAGAGGAGCTCGAGCAGAGGACACAAAGGCTTACCCCTCGGACTGAGGGGCAGGCCGTCCCTGCACAAGTCAGCACAAGAGGAGAGGAGATCGAGAGGACACAGGTAGGTGAGAGGACACAAAGGCTTACCCCTCGGACTGAGGGGCAGGCCGTCCCTGCACAAGCACAAGAGGAGATCGAGCAGAGGACACAAAGGCTTACCCCTCGGACTGAGGGGCAGGCCGTCCCTGCACAAGAGGAGAGGAGATCGAGCAGAGGACACAAAGGCTTACCCCTCGGACTGGGGGCATGCCGTCCCTGCACAAGTCAGCACAAGAGGAGAGGAGATCGCGCAGAGGACACAGGTAGGTAAGGAGAACGGCTCGCCCCTCGGACTGAGGGGCAGGCCGTCGCTGCACATGTCAGCACAAGAGGAGATCGAGCAGAGGACACAAAGGCTTACCCCTCGGACTGAGGGGCAGGCGTCCCTGCACAAGAGGAGAGGATATCGAGCAGAGGACACAAAGGCTTACCCCTCGGACTGAGGGGCAGGCCGTCCCTGCACAAGTCAGCACAAGAGGAGAGGAGATCGTGCAGAGGACACAGGTAGGTAACTGACAACGTCGCCCCTCGGACTGAGGGGCAGGCCGTCCCTGCACAAGTCAGCACAAGAGGAGAGGAGATCGCGCAGAGGACACAGGTAGGTAACGGAGAACGGCTCGCCCCTCGGACTGAGGGGCAGGCCGTCGCTGCACATGTCAGCACAAGAGAAGAGATCGAGCAGAGGACACAAAGCTTACCCCTCGGACTGAGGGGCAGGCCGTCCCTGCACAAGAGGAGAGGATATCGAGCAGAGGGCACAAAGGCTTACCCCTCGGACTGGGGGGCATGCCGTCCCTGCACAAGTCAGCACAAGAGGAGAGGAGATCGCGCAGAGGACACAGGTAGGTAACTGAGAACGGCTCGCCCCTCGGACTGAGGGGCAGGCCGTCGCTGCACATGTCAGCACAAGAGAAGAGGAGATCGAGCAGAGGACACAAAGGCTTACCCCTCGGACTGAGGGGCAGGCCGTCCCTGCACAAGAGGAGAGGATATCGAGCAGAGGGCACAAAGGCTTACCCCTCGGACTGAGGGGCAGGCCGTCCCTGCACAAGAGGAGAGGAGATCGCGCAGAGGACACAGGTAGGCTTACCCCCTCGGACTGAGGGGCAGGCCGTCCTGCACAAGAGCACAAGAGGAGATCGAGCAGAGGACACAAAGGCTTACCCCTCGGACTGAGGGGCAGGCCGTCCCTGCACAAGAGGAGAGGATATCGAGCAGAGGACACAAAGGCTTACCCCTCGGACTGGGGGCATGCCGTCCCTGCACAAGTCAGCACAAGAGGAGAGGAGATCGCGCAGAGGACACAGGTAGGTAACTGACAACGGCTCGCCCCTCGGACTGAGGGGCAGGCCGTCGCTGCACATGTCAGCACAAGAGGAGATCGAGCAGAGGACACAAAGGCTTACCCCTCGGACTGAGGGGCAGGCCGTCCCTGCACAAGAGGAGAGGAGATCGAGCAGAGGACACAAAGGCTTACCCCTCGGACTGGGGGCAGGCCGTCTCTGCACAAGAGGAGAGGATATTGAGCACAAGTCAGCACAAGAGGAGAGGAGATCGCGCAGAGGACACAGGTAGGTGAAGGAGCCCCTCGGACTGAGGGGCGGCTCGCCCCTCGGACTGAGGGGATCAGGCACAAAGGCTGGACTGAGGGGCATGTCAGCACAAGAGGAGATCGAGCAGAGGACACAAAGGCTTACCCCTCGGACTGAGGGGCAGGCCGTCCCTGCACAAGAGGAGAGGAGATCGAGCAGAGGACACAAAGGCTTACCCCTCGGACTGGGGGCATGCCGTCCCTGCACAAGTCAGCACAAGAGGAGAGGAGATCGCGCAGAGGACACAGGTAGGTAACTGAGAACGGCTCGCCCTCGGACTGAGGGGCAGGCCGTCGCTGCACAAGTCAGCACAAGAGGAGAGTCAGCAGACAGAGGACACAAAGCTTACCCCTCGGACTGAGGGGCAGGCACAAGAGGAGAGGATATCGAGCAGAGGACACAAAGGCTTACCCCTCGGACTGAGGGGCAGGCCGTCCCTGCACAAGAGCACAAGAGGAGAGGAGATCGCGCAGAGGACACAGGTAGGTAACGGAGAACGGCTCGCCCCTCGGACTGGGGGCAGGCCGTCGCTGCACAAGTCAGCACAAGAGAAGAGGAGATCGAGCAGAGGACACAAAGGTTACCCCTCGGACTGAGGGACAGGAGAGGAGAGGATATCGAGCAGAGGACACAAAGGCTTACCCTCGGACTGAGGGGCAGGCCGTCCCTGCACAAGAGGAGAGGAGATCGAGCAGAGGACACAAAGGCTGGACTCAGCACAAGAGGAGATCGAGCAGAGGACACAAAGGCTTACCCCTCGGACTGAGGGGCAGGCCTTCCCTGCACAAGAGGAGAGGAGCTCGAGCAGAGGACACAAAGGCTTACCCCTCGGACTGGGGGGCATGCCGTCCCTGCACAAGTCAGCACAAGAGGAGAGGAGATCGCGCAGAGGACACAGGTAGGTGAAGGAGAACGGCTCGCCCCTCGGACTGAGGGGCAGGCCGTCGCTGCACATGTCAGCACAAGAGGAGATCGAGCAGAGGACACAAAGGCTTACCCCTCGGACTGAGGGGCAGGCCGTCCCTGCACAAGAGGAGAGGAGCTCGAGCAGAGGACACAAAGGCTTACCCCTCGGACTGGGGGCAGGCCGTCCCTGCACAAGTCAGCACAAGAGGAGAGGAGATCGCGCAGAGGACACAGGTAGGTGAAGGAGAACGGCTCGCCCCTCGGACTGAGGGGCAGGCCGTCGCTGCACATGTCAGCACAAGAGGAGAGATCGAGCAGAGGACACAAAGGCTTACCCCTCGGACTGAGGGGCAGGCCGTCCCTGCACAAGAGGAGAGGATATCGAGCAGAGGGCACAAAGGCTTACCCCTCGGACTGAGGGGAGGCCGTCCCTGCACAAGAGGAGAGGAGATCGAGCAGAGGACACAAAGGCTTACCCCTCGGACTGGGGGGCATGCCGTCCCTGCACAAGTCAGCACAAGAGGAGAGGAGATCGCGCAGAGGACACAGGTAGGTAACGGAGAACGGCTCGCCCCTCGGACTGAGGGGCAGGCCGTCGCTGCACATGTCAGCACAAGAGGAGATCGAGCAGAGGACACAAAGGCTTACCCCTCGGACTGAGGGGCAGGCCGTCCCTGCACAAGAGGAGAGGATATCGAGCAAAGGGCACAAAGGCTTACCCCTCGGACTGAGGGGCAGGCCGTCCCTGCACAAGAGGAGAGGAGATCGAGCAGAGGACACAAAGGCTTACCCCTCGGACTGAGGGCACGGCCGTCCCTGCACAAGAGGAGAGGAGATCGAGCAGAGGACACAAAGGCTTACCCCTCGGACTGAGGGGCAGGCCGTCCCTGCACAAGTCAGCACAAGAGGAGAGGAGATCGCGCAGAGGACACAGGTAGGTAACGGAGAACGGCTCGCCCCTCGGACTGAGGGGCAGGCCGTCCCTGCACAAGTCAGCACAAGAGGAGATCGAGCAGAGGACACAAAGGCTTACCCCTCGGACTGAGGGGCAGGCCGTCCCTGCACAAGAGGAGAGGAGATCGAGCAGAGGACACAAAGGCTTACCCCTCGGACTGGGGGGCATGCCGTCCCTGCACAAGTCAGCACAAGAGGAGAGGAGATCGCGCAGAGGACACAGGTAGGTGAAGGAGAACGGCTCGCCCCTCGGACTGAGGGGCAGGCCGTCGCTGCACATGTCAGCACAAGAGGAGATCGAGCAGAGGACACAAAGGCTTACCCCTCGGACTGAGGGGCAGGCCGTCCCTGCACAAGAGGAGAGGAGCTCGAGCAGAGGACACAAAGGCTTACCCCTCGGACTGGGGGGCATGCCGTCCCTGCACAAGTCAGCACAAGAGGAGAGGAGATCGCGCAGAGGACACAGGTAGGTGAAGGAGAACGGCTCGCCCCTCGGACTGAGGGGCAGGCCGTCGCTGCACATGTCAGCACAAGAGGAGATCGAGCAGAGGACACAAAGGCTTACCCCTCGGACTGAGGGGCAGGCCGTCCCTGCACAAGAGGAGAGGATATCGAGCAGAGGACACAAAGGCTTACCCCTCGGACTGAGGGGCAGGCCGTCCCTGCACAAGTCAGCACAAGAGGAGAGGAGATCGCGCAGAGGACACAGGTAGGTAACGGAGAACGGCTCGCCCCTCGGACTGAGGGGCAGGCCGTCGCTGCACAAGAGGAGAGGAGATCGAGCAGAGGACACAAAGGCTTACCCCTCGGACTGAGGGGCAGGTCGTCCCTGCACAAGTCAGCACAAGAGGAGAGGAGATCGCGCAGAGGACACAGGTAGGTAACTGACAACGGCTCGCCCCTCGGACTGAGGGGCAGGCCGTCGCTGCACAAGTCAGCACAAGAGAAGAGGAGATCGAGCAGAGGACACAGGTAGGTAACGGAGAACGACTCGCCCCTCGGACTGAGGGGCAGGCCGACACTGCACAAGAGGAGAGGAGATCGAGCAGAGTACACAAAGGCTTACCCCTCGGACTGAGGGGCAGGCCGTCCCTGCACAAGAGGAGAGGATATCGAGCAGAGGACACAAAGGCTTACCCCTCGGACTGAGGGGCAGGCCGTCCCTGCACAAGAGGAGAGGATATCGAGCAGAGGGCACAAAGGCTTACCCCTCGGACTGAGGGGCAGGCCGTCCCTGCACAAGAGGAGAGGAGATCGAGCAGAGGACACAAAGGCTTACCCCTCGGACTGAGGGGCATGCCGTCCCTGCACAAGTCAGCACAAGAGGAGAGGAGATCGCGCAGAGGACACAGGTAGGTAACTGACAACGGCTCGCCCCTCGGACTGAGGGGCAGGCCGTCGCTGCACAAGTCAGCACAAGAGAAGAGGAGATCGAGCAGAGGACACAAAGGCTTACCCCTCGGACTGAGGGGCAGGCCGTCCCTGCACAAGAGGAGAGGAGATCGAGCAGAGGACACAAAGGCTTACCCCTCGGACTGAGGGGCAGGCCGTCCCTGCACAAGTCAGCACAAGAGGAGAGGAGATCGCGCAGAGGACACAGGTAGGTAACTGACAACGGCTCGCCCCTCGGATTGAGGGGCAGGCCGTCGCTGCACAAGAGAAGAGGAGATCGAGCAGAGGACACAAAGGCTTACCCCTCGGACTGAGGGGCAGGCCGTCCCTGCACAAGTCAGCACAAGAGGAGAGGAGATCGCGCAGAGGACACAGGTAGGTAACTGACAACGGCTCGCCCCTCGGACTGAGGGCAGGCCGTCGCTGCACAAGTCAGCACAAGAGAAGAGGAGATCGAGCAGAGGACACAGGTAGGTAACGGAGAACGGCTCGCCCCTCGGACTGAGGGGCAGGCCGACGCTGCACAAGAGGAGAGGAGATCGAGCAGAGTACACAAAGGCTTACCCCTCGGACTGAGGGGCATGCCGTCCCTGCACAAGAGGAGAGGATATCGAGCAGAGGGCACAAAGGCTTACCCCTCGGACTGAGGGGCAGGCTGTCCCTGCACAAGAGGAGCGGAGATCGAGCAGAGGACACAAAGGCTTACCCCTCGGACTGAGGGGCAGGCCGTCCCTGCACAAGAGGAGAGGAGATCGAGCAGAGGACACAAAGGCTTACCCCTCGGACTGAGGGGCATGCCGTCCCTGCACAAGTCAGCACAAGAGGAGAGGAGATCGCGCAGAGGACACAGGTAGGTAAACTGACAACGGCTCGCCCCTCGGACTGAGGGGCAGGCCGTCGCTGCACAAGTCAGCACAAGAGAAGAGGAGATCGAGCAGAGGACACAAAGGCTTACCCCTCGGACTGAGGGGCAGGCCGTCCTGCACAAGAGGAGAGGATATCGAGCAGAGGACACAAAGGCTTACCCCTCGGACTGAGGGGCAGGCCGTCCCTGCACAAGTCAGCACAAGAGGAGAGGAGATCGCGCAGAGGACACAGGTAGGTAACTGACAACGGCTCGCCCCTCGGATTGAGGGGCAGGCCGTCGCTGCATAAGTCAGCACAAGAGGAGAGGAGATCGAGCAGAGGACACAAAGGCTTACCCCTCGGACTGAGGGGCAGGCGGTCCCTGCACAAGAGGAGAGGATATCGAGCAGAGGACACAAAGGCTTACCCCTCGGACTGAGGGGCATGCCGTCCCTGCACAAGTCAGCACAAGAGGAGAGGAGATCGCGCAGAGGACACAGGTAGGTAACGGAGAACGGCTCGCCCCGGACTGAGGGGCAGGTCGTCCCTGCACAAGAGAAGAGAGATTGAGCAGAGGACACAAAGGCTTACCCCTCGGACTGAGGGGCAGGCTGTCCCTGCACAAGTCAGCACAAGAGGAGAGGAGAGGAGATCGCGCAGAGGACACAGGTAGGTAACGGAGAACGGCTCGCCCCTCGGACTGAGGGGCAGGCCGTCGCTGCACAAGTCAGCACAAGAGAAGAGGAGATCGAGCAGAGGACACAGGTAGGTAACGGAGAACGGCTCGCCCCTCGGACTGAGGGGCAGGCCGACGCTGCACAAGAGGAGAGGAGATCGAGCAGAGTACACAAAGGCTTACCCCTCGGACTGAGGGGCATGCCGTCCCTGCACAAGAGGAGAGGATATCGAGCAGAGGGCACAAAGGCTTACCCCTCGGACTGAGGGGCAGGCTGTCCCTGCACAAGAGGAGCGGAGATCGAGCAGAGGACACAAAGGCTTACCCCTCGGACTGAGGGGCAGGCCGTCCCTGCACAAGAGGAGAGGATATCGAGCAGAGGGCACAAAGGCTTACCCCTCGGACTGAGGGGCAGGCCGTCCCTGCACAAGAGGAGAGGATATCGAGCAGAGGACACAAAGGCTTACCCCTCGGACTGAGGGGCAGGCCGTCCCTGCACAAGTCAGCACAAGAGGAGAGGAGATCGTGCAGAGGACACAGGTAGGTAACTGACAACGGCTCGCCCCTCGGACTGAGGGGCAGGCCGTCGCTGCACAAGTCAGCACAAGAGAAGAGGAGATCGAGCAGAGGACACAGGTAGGTAACGGAGAACGGCTCGCCCCTCGGACTGAGGGGCAGGCCGACGCTGCACAAGAGGAGAGGAGATCGAGCAGAGTACACAAAGGCTTACCCCTCGGACTGAGGGGCATGCCGTCCCTGCACAAGAGGAGAGGATATCGAGCAGAGGGCACAAAGGCTTACCCCTCGGACTGAGGGGCAGGCTGTCCCTGCACAAGAGGAGCGGAGATCGAGCAGAGGACACAAAGGCTTACCCCTCGGACTGAGGGGCAGGCCGTCCCTGCACAAGAGGAGAGGAGATCGAGCAGAGGACACAAAGGCTTACCCCTCGGACTGAGGGGCATGCCGTCCCTGCACAAGTCAGCACAAGAGGAGAGGAGATCGCGCAGAGGACACAGGTAGGTAAACTGACAACGGCTCGCCCCTCGGACTGAGGGGCAGGCCGTCGCTGCACAAGTCAGCACAAGAGAAGAGGAGATCGAGCAGAGGACACAAAGGCTTACCCCTCGGACTGAGGGGCAGGCCGTCCCTGCACAAGAGGAGAGGATATCGAGCAGAGGACACAAAGGCTTACCCCTCGGACTGAGGGGCAGGCCGTCCCTGCACAAGTCAGCACAAGAGGAGAGGAGATCGCGCAGAGGACACAGGTAGGTAACTGACAACGGCTCGCCCCTCGGATTGAGGGGCAGGCCGTCGCTGCATAAGTCAGCACAAGAGGAGAGGAGATCGAGCAGAGGACACAAAGGCTTACCCCTCGGACTGAGGGGCAGGCGGTCCCTGCACAAGAGGAGAGGATATCGAGCAGAGGACACAAAGGCTTACCCCTCGGACTGAGGGGCATGCCGTCCCTGCACAAGTCAGCACAAGAGGAGAGGAGATCGCGCAGAGGACACAGGTAGGTAACGGAGAACGGCTCGCCCCTCGGACTGAGGGGCAGGTCGTCCCTGCACAAGAGGAGAGGAGATTGAGCAGAGGACACAAAGGCTTACCCCTCGGACTGAGGGGCAGGCCGTCCCTGCACAAGAGGAGAGGATATCGAGCACAGGACACAGGTAGGTAACGGAGAACGGCTCGCCCCTCTGACTGAGGGGCAGGCCGACGCTGCACAAGAGGAGAGGAGATCGCGCAGAGGACACAGGTAGGTAACGGAGAACGGCTCGCCCCTCGGACTGAGGGGCAGGCCGACGCTGCACAAGAGAAGAGGAGATCGAGCAGAGGACACAAAGGCTTACCCCTCGGACTGAGGGGCAGGCCGTCCCTGCACAAGAGGAGAGGATATCGAGCAGAGGGCACAAAGGCTTACCCTCGGACTGAGGGGCAGGTCGTCCCTGCACAAGAGGAGAGGAGATCGAGCAGAGGACACAAAGGCTTACCCCTCGGACTGAGGGGCAGGCCGTCCCTGCACAAGAGGAGAGGATATCGAGCAGAGGACACAAAGGCTTACCCCTCGGACTGAGGGGCAGGCCGTCGCTGCACAAGAGGAGAGGATATCGAGCAGAGGACACAAAGGCTTACCCCTCGGACTGAGGGGCATGCCGTCCCTGCACAAGTCAGCACAAGAGGAGAGGAGATCGCGCAGAGGACACAGGTAGGTAACGGAGAACGGCTCGCCCCTCGGACTGAGGGGCAGGTCGTCCCTGCACAAGAGAAGAGGAGATCGAGCAGAGGACACAAAGGCTTACCCCTCGGACTGAGGGGCAGGCCGTCCCTGCACAAGTCAGCACAAGAGGAGAGGAGATCGCGCAGAGGACACAGGTAGGTAACGGAGAACGGCTCGCCCCTCGGACTGAGGGGCAGGCCGTCGCTGCACAAGTCAGCACAAGAGAAGAGGAGATCGAGCAGAGGACACAAAGGCTTACCCCTCGGACTGAGGGGCAGGTCGTCCCTGCACAAGAGGAGAGGATATCGAGCAGAGGACACAAAGGCTTACCCCTCGGACTGAGGGGCAGGCCGTCCCTGCACAAGAGGAGGGATATCGAGCAGAGGACACAAAGGCTTACCCCTCGGACTGAGGGGCAGGCCGTCACTGCACAAGAGGAGAGGATATCGAGCAGAGGGCACAAAGGCTTACCCCTCGGACTGAGGGGCAGGCCGTCCCTGCACAAGAGGAGAGGAGATCGAGCAGAGGACACAAAGGCTTACCCCTCGGACTGAGGGGCATGCCGTCCCTGCACAAGTCAGCACAAGAGGAGAGGAGATCGCGCAGAGGACACAGGTAGGTAACTGACAACGGCTCGCCCCTCGGACTGAGGGGCAGGCCGTCGCTGCACAAGTCAGCAGAGCAGAGGACACAAAGCTTACCCCTCGGACTGAGGGGCAGGCCGTCCCTGCACAAGAGGAGAGGATATCGAGCAGAGGGCACAAAGGCTTACCCCTCGGACTGAGGGGCAGGCCGTCCCTGCACAAGAGGAGAGGAGATCGCGCAGAGGACACAGGTAGGTAACGGAGAACGGCTCGCCCCTCGGACTGAAGGGCAGGCCGTCGCTGCACAAGTCAGCACAAGAGAAGAGGAGATCGAGCAGATGACACAAAGGCTTACCCCTTGGACTGAGGGACAGGTCGTCCCTGCATAAGAGGAGAGGATATCGAGCAGAGGACACAAAGGCTTACCCCTCGGACTGAGGGGCAGGCCGTCCCTGCACAAGAGGAGAGGATATCGAGCAGAGGGCACAAAGGCTTACCCCTCGGACTGAGGGGCAGGCCTTCCCTGCACAAGAGGAGAGGAGATCGAGCAGAGGACACAAAGGCTTACCCCTCGGACTGAGGGGCAGGCCGTCCCTGCACAAGTCAGCACAAGAGGAGAGGAGATCGCGCAGAGGACACAGGTAGGTAACGGAGAACGGCTCGCCCCTCGGACTGAGGGGCAGGCCGTCGCTGCACAAGTCAGCACAAGAGAAGAGGAGATCGAGCAGAGGACACAAAGCTTACCCCTCGGACTGAGGGGCAGGCCGTCCCTGCACAAGAGGAGAGGATATCGAGCAGAGGGCACAAAGGCTTACCCCTCGGAATGAGGGGCAGGCCGTCCCTGCACAAGAGGAGAGGAGATCGCGCAGAGGACACAGGTAGGTAACTGACAACGGCTCGCCCCTCGGACTGAGGGGCAGGCCGTCGCTGCACAAGTCAGCACAAGAGAAGAGGAGATCGAGCAGAGGACACAAAGGCTTACCCCTCGGACTGAGGGGCAGGCCGTCCCTGCACAAGAGGAGAGGAGATCGAGCAGAGGACACAAAGGCTTACCCCTCGGACTGAGGGGCAGGCCGTCCCTGCACAAGAGGAGAGGAGATCGAGCAGAGGACACAAAGGTTTACCCCTCGGACTGAAGGGCATGCCGTCCCTGCACAAGTCAGCACAAGAGGAGAGGAGATCGCGCAGAGGACACAAAGGCTTACCCCTCGGACTGAGGGGCACGCCCCCTGCACAAGAGGAGAGGAGATCGAGCAGAGGACACAAAGCTTACCCCTCGGACTGAGGGGCACGCCGTCCCTGCACAAGAGGAGAGGAGATCGAGCAGAGGACACAAAGGCTTACCCCTCGGACTGAGGGGCAGGCTGTCCCTGCACAAGTCAGCACAAGAGGAGAGGAGATCGCGCAGAGGACACAGGTAGGTAACTGACAACGGCTCGCCCCTCGGATTGAGGGGCAGGCCGCTGCATGTCAGCACAAGAGGAGAGGAGATCGAGCAGAGGACACAAAGGCTTACCCCTCGGACCGAGGGGCAGGCGGTCCCTGCACAAGAGGAGAGGATATCGAGCAGAGGACACAAAGGCTTACCCCTCGGACTGAGGGGCATGCCGTCCCTGCACAAGTCAGCACAAGAGGAGAGGAGATCGCGCAGAGGACACAGGTAGGTAAACGGAGAACGGCTCGCCCCTCGGACTGAGGGCAGGCCGTCCTGCACAAGAGGAGAGGAGATCGAGCAGAGGACACAAGGTAAACGGAGAACGGCTACCCCTCGGACTGAGGGGCAGGTCGTCCCTGCACAAGAGAAGAGGAGATCGAGCAGAGGACACAAAGGCTTACCCCTCGGACTGAGGGGCAGGCTGTCCCTGCACAAGTCAGCACAAGAGGAGAGGAGATCGCGCAGAGGACACAGGTAGGTAACTGACAACGGCTCGCCCCTCGGACTTAGGGGCAGGCCGTCGCTGCACAAGTCAGCACAAGAGGAGAGGAGATCGAGCAGAGGACACAAAGGCTTACCCCTCGGACTGAGGGGCAGGCGGTCCCTGCACAAGAGGAGAGGATATCGAGCAGAGGACACAAAGGCTTACCCCTCGGACTGAGGGGCATGCCGTCCCTGCACAAGTCAGCACAAGAGGAGAGGAGATCGCGCAGAGGACACAGGTAGGTAACGGAGAACGGCTCGCCCCTCGGACTGAGGGGCAGGCCGTCGCTGCACAAGTCAGCACAAGAGGAGAGGAGATCGAGCAGAGGACACAAAGGCTTACCCCTCGGACTGAGGGGCAGGCCGTCCCTGCACAAGAGGAGAGGATATCGAGCAGAGGACACAAAGGCTTACCCCTCGGACTGAGGGGCAGGCCGTCCCTGCACAAGTCAGCACAAGAGGAGAGGAGATCGCGCAGAGGACACAGGTAGGTAACGGAGAACGGCTCGCCCCTCGGACTGAGGGGCAGGCCGTCGCTGCACAAGAGGAGAGGAGATCGAGCAGAGGACACAAAGGCTTACCCCTCGGACTGAGGGGCAGGTCGTCCCTGCACAAGTCAGCACAAGAGGAGAGGAGATCGCGCAGAGGACACAGGTAGGTAACTGACAACGGCTCGCCCCTCGGACTGAGGGGCAGGCCGTCGCTGCACAAGTCAGCACAAGAGAAGAGGAGATCGAGCAGAGGACACAGGTAGGTAACGGAGAACGACTCGCCCCTCGGACTGAGGGGCAGGCCGACACTGCACAAGAGGAGAGGAGATCGAGCAGAGTACACAAAGGCTTACCCCTCGGACTGAGGGGCATGCCGTCCCTGCACAAGAGGAGAGGATATCGAGCAGAGGACACAAAGGCTTACCCCTCGGACTGAGGGGCAGGCCGTCCCTGCACAAGAGGAGAGGATATCGAGCAGAGGGCACAAAGGCTTACCCCTCGGACTGAGGGGCAGGCCGTCCTGCACAAGAGGAGAGGAGATCGAGCAGAGGACACAAAGGCTTACCCCTCGGACTGAGGGGCATGCCGTCCCTGCACAAGTCAGCACAAGAGGAGAGGAGATCGCGCAGAGGACACAGGTAGGTAACTGACAACGGCTCGCCCCTCGGACTGAGGGGCAGGCCGTCGCTGCACAAGTCAGCACAAGAGGAGAGGAGATCGAGCAGAGGACACAAGGCTTACCCCTCGGACTGAGGGGCAGGCCGTCCCTGCACAAGAGGAGAGGAGATCGAGCAGAGGACACAAAGGCTTACCCCTCACTGAGGGGCAGGCACAAGAGAAGAGGAGAGATCGAGCAGAGGACACAAAGGCTTACCCCTCGGACTGAGGGGCAGGCCGTCCCTGCACAAGAGGAGAGGAGATCGAGCAGAGGACACAAAGGCTTACCCCTCGGACTGAGGGGCAGGCTGTCCCTGCACAAGTCAGCACAAGAGGAGAGGAGATCGCGCAGAGGACACAGGTAGGTAACTGACAACGGCTCGCCCCTCGGACTGAGGGCAGGCCGTCGCTGCACAAGTCAGCACAAGAGAAGAGGAGATCGCCAGAGGACACAGGTAGGTAACGGACTTGAGGGGCAGGCCGTCCTGCACAAGAGGAGAGGAGATCGAGCAGAGGACACAAAGGCTTACCCTCGGACTGAGGGGCATGCCGTCCCTGCACAAGAGGAGAGGATATCGAGCAGAGGGCACAAAGGCTTACCCCTCGGACTGAGGGGCAGGCTGTCCCTGCACAAGAGGAGCGGAGATCGAGCAGAGGACACAAAGGCTTACCCCCTCGGACTGAGGGGCAGGCCGTCCCTGCACAAGAGGAGAGGAGATCGAGCAGAGGACACAAAGGCTTACCCCTCGGACTGAGGGGCAGGTCGTCCCTGCACAAGTCAGCACAAGAGGAGAGGAGATCGCGCAGAGGACACAGGTAGGTAACTGACAACGGCTCGCCCCTCGGACTGAGGGGCAGACCGTCGCTGCACAAGTCAGCACAAGAGAAGAGGAGATCGAGCAGAGGACACAAAGGCTTACCCCTCGGACTGAGGGGCAGGCCGTCCCTGCACAAGAGGAGAGGATATCGAGCAGAGGACACAAAGGCTTACCCCTCGGACTGAGGGGCAGGTCGTCCCTGCACAAGTCAGCACAAGAGGAGAGGAGATCGCGCAGAGGACACAGGTAGGTAACTGACAACGGCTCGCCCCTCGGATTGAGGGGCAGGCCGTCGCTGCATAAGTCAGCACAAGAGGAGAGGAGATCGAGCAGAGGACACAAAGGCTTACCCCTCGGACTGAGGGGCAGGCGGTCCCTGCACAAGAGGAGAGGATATCGAGCAGAGGACACAAAGGCTTACCCCTCGGACTGAGGGGCATGCCGTCCCTGCACAAGTCAGCACAAGAGGAGAGGAGATCGCGCAGAGGACACAGGTAGGTAACGGAGAACGGCTCGCCCTCGGACTGAGGGGCAGGTCGTCCCTGCACAAGAGAAGAGGAGATCGGGCAGAGGACACAAAGGCTTACCCCTCGGACTGAGGGGCAGGCTGTCCCTGCACAAGTCAGCACAAGAGGAGAGGAGATCGCGCAGAGGACACAGGTAGGTAACTGACAACCCCCCTCTGGACTCCCTACAAGGGAGGAGAGGAGATCAGGGACACAGGTAGGTAACTGACAACGGCTCGCTGGACTGAGGGGCAGGCCGTCAGCACAAGAGGACAAGAGGAGATCGAGCAGAGGACACAAAGGCCTCGGACTGAGGGCAGGCCTGCACAAGAGAGAGGATATCGAGCAGAGGACACAAAGGCTTACCCCTCGGACTGAGGGGCATGCCGTCCCTGCACACAAGAGGAGAGGAGATCGCGCAGAGGACACAGGTAGGTAGCAGAGGACACAAAGGCTTACCCCCTCGGACTGAGGGGCAGGCCGTCCCTGCACAAGTCAGCACAAGAGGAGAGGAGATCGAGCAGAGGACACAGGTAGGTAACGGAGAACGGCTCGCCCCTCGGACTGAGGGGCAGGCCGTCGCTGCACAAGTCAGCACAAGAGAAGAGGAGATCGAGCAGAGGACACAAGGTAACGGCTTACCCCTCGGACTGAGGGGCAGGCCGACCCTGCACAAGAGGAGAGGATATCGAGCAGAGGCACAAAGGCTTACCCCTCGGACTGAGGGGCAGGCTGTCCCTGCACAAGAGGAGCGGAGATCGAGCAGAGGGCACAAAGGCTTACCCCTCGGACTGAGGGGCAGGCTGTCCCTGCACAAGAGGAGGAGATCGAGCAGAGGACACAAGGCTTACCCCTCGGACTGAGGGGCAGGCCGTCCCTGCACAAGAGGAGGAGGATATCGAGCAGAGGACACAAAGGCTTACCCCTCGGACTGAGGGGCATGCCGTCCCTGCACAAGTCAGCACAAGAGGAGAGGAGATCGCGCAGAGGACACAGGAGGTAACGGAGAACGGCACTGAGGGGCAGGTAACAAGAGAAGGAGATCGAGCAGAGGACCCCCCCTCGGACTGAGGGCAGGCCGTCCCTGCACAAGAGGAGAGGAGATCGAGCAGAGGACACAAAGGCTTACCCCTCGGACTGAGGGGCAGGCCGTCCCTGCACAAGTCAGCACAAGAGGAGAGGAGATCGCGCAGAGGACACAGGTAGGTAACGGAACGGCTCGCCCCTCGGACTGAGGGGCAGGCCGTCCCTGCACAAGAGCACAAGAGAGAGGAGATCGAGCAGAGGACACAAAGGCTTACCCCTCGGACTGAGGGCAGGCGGTCCCTGCACAAGAGGAGAGGATATCGAGCAGAGGACACAAAGGCTTACCCCTCGGACTGAGGGGCATGCCGTCCCTGCACAAGAGCACAAGAGGAGATCGCGCAGAGGACACAGGTAGGTAACGGAGAACGGCTCGCCCCTCGGACTGAGGGGCAGGTCGTCCCTGCACAAGAGAGAGAGGAGATCGAGCAGAGGACACAAAGGCTTACCCCCTCGGACTGAGGGGCAGGCATGTCCCTGCACAAGTCAGCACAAGAGAGAGGAGATCGCGCAGAGGACACAGGTAGGTAACTGACGGCTCGCCCCTCGGACTGAGGGCAGGCCGTCGCTGCACAAGTCAGCACAAGAGAAGAGGAGATCTGGGGCTTACCCCTCGGACTGAGGGGCAGGCCGTCCCTGCACAAGAGGAGAGGATATCGAGCAGAGGACACAAAGGCTTACCCCTCGGACTGAGGGGCATGCCGTCCTGCACAAGAGGAGAGGATATCGAGCAGAGGGCACAAAGGCTTAGGACTGAGGGGCAGGCTGTCCCTGCACAAGAGGAGAGGAGATCGAGCAGAGGGTCAAAGGTAGGACTGAGGGGCAGGCCGTCCCACACAAGAGGAGAGGATATCGAGCAGAGGGACACAAAGGCTTACCCCCCTCGGACTGAGGGGCAGGCACAAGAGGAGAGGAGATCGAGCAGAGGACACAAAGGCTTACCTGGACTGAGGCATGTCAGAGCACAAGAGGAGAGGAGATCGCGCAGAGGACACAGGTAGGTAACGGAAAGGCTCGCCCCTCGGACTGAGGGGCAGGTCGTCCCTGCACAAGAGAAGAGGAGATCGAGCAGAGGACACAAAGGCTTACCCCCTCGGACTGAGGGGCAGGCCGTCCCTGCACAAGTCAGCACAAGAGGAGAGGAGATCGCGCAGAGGACACAGGTAGGTAACGGAGAACGGCTCGCCCCTCGGACTGAGGGGCAGGCCGTCGCTGCACAAGTCAGCACAAGAGAAGAGGAGATCGAGCAGAGGACACAAAGGCTTACCCCTCGGACTGAGGGGCAGGTCGTCCCTGCACAAGAGGAGAGGATATCGAGCAGAGGACACAAAGGCTTACCCTCGGACTGAGGGGCAGGTGGTCCCTGCACAAGAGGAGAGGATCGAGCAGAGGACACAAAGGCTTACCCCTGGACTGAGGGGCAGTCCCTGCACAAGAGGAGAGGAGATCGAGCAGAGGACACAGGGTCACGGAGCTGCGGCCCCTCGGACTGAGGGGAGCAGGCCGTCCCTGCACAAGAGGAGAGGAGATCGAGCAGAGGACACGCCCCCCTCGGACTGAGGGGCAGGCCGTCCCTGCACAAGTCAGCACAAGAGAGAGGAGATCGAGCAGAGGACACACAGGTACAAAGGCTTCGGACTGAGGGGCCCGTCGGACTGTCAGCAGGGGAGCAGAGGACCAAAGCTCCCCTGGACTGAGGGGCACACAAGAGGAGAGGAGATCGAGCAGAGGACACAAAGGCTTACCCCGGACTGAGGGGCAGGCTGTCCCTGCACAAGTCAGCACAAGAGGAGAGGAGATCGCGCAGAGGACACAGGTAGGTAACTGAGAACGGCTCGCCCCCTCGGACTGAGGGGCAGGCCGTCGCTACAAGACAAGAGAGTCAGCACAAGAGAAGAGGGAGATCGAGCAGAGGACACAGGCTGCCCTCCTGGACTGAGGGGGGCAGGCGCTTACCCTCGGACTGAGGGGCAGGCCGTCCCTGCACAAGAGGAGAGGAGATCGAGCAGAGGACACAAAGGCTTACCCCTCGGACTGAGGGGCATGCCGTCCCTGCACAAGTCAGCACAAGAGGAGAGGAGATCGCGCAGAGGACACAGGTAGGTGAAGGACAACGGCTCGCCCCTCGGACTGAGGGGCAGGCCGTCGCTGCACAAGCACAAGAGAGATCGAGCAGAGGACACAAAGGCTTACCCCTCGGACTGAGGGCAGGCCGTCCCTGCACAAGAGGAGAGGATATCGAGCAGAGGGCACAAAGGCTTACCCCTCGGACTGAGGGGCAGGCCATCCCTGCACAAGAGGAGGAGATCGAGCAGGTAGGACACAAAAGGCTCGCCCCTCGGACTGAGGGGCAGGCCGTCCTGCACAAGTCAGCACAAGAGGAGATCGAGCAGAGGACACAAAGGCTTACTCCCTCGGACTGAGGGGCACGCCGTCCCCACAAGAGGACAAGAGGACACAAAGGCTTACCCTCGGACTGGGGGGAGCAGAGGACACAAGAGGAGGACCCCTCGCAAGACACAAGGGTAGAGGAGATCGCGTCGCACTGAGGACACACAAGAGAAGAGGAGATCGAGCAGAGGACACAAGGCTTACCCCTCGGACTGAGGGGGCAGGCCGTCCTGCACATGTCAGGAGAGGAGATCGAGCAGAGGACACAAAGGCTTACCCCTCGGACTGGGGCAGGCCGTCCCTGCACAAGTCAGCACAAGAGGAGAGGAGATCGCGCAGAGGACACAGGTAGGTAACTGACAACGGCTCGCCCCTCGGATTGGGGGCAGGCCGTCCCTGCACAAGTCAGCACAAGAGGAGAGGAGATCGAGCAGAGGACACAAAGGCTTACCCCTCGGACTGAGGGGCAGGCGGTCCCTGCACAAGAGGAGAGGATATCGAGCAGAGGACACAAAGGCTTACCCCTCGGACTGAGGGGCATGCCGTCCCTGCACATGTCAGCACAAGAGGAGAGGAGATCGCGCAGAGGACACAGGTAGGTACAGAACGGCTCGCCTCGGACTGAGGGCAGGCCGTCCCTGCACAAGAGGAGAGGAGATCGAGCAGAGGACACAAAGGCTTACCCTCGGACTGAGGGGGCAGGCTGTCCTGCACAAGTCAGCACAAGAGGAGAGGAGATCGCGCAGAGGACACAGGTAGGTAACTGACAACGGCTCGCCCCTCGGACTTAGGGGCAGGCCGTCGCTGCACATGTCAGCACAAGAGGAGAGGAGATCGAGCAGAGGACACAAAGGCTTACCCCTCGGACTGAGGGCAGGCGGTCCCTGCACAAGAGGAGAGGAGATCGAGCAGAGGACACAAAGGCTTACCCCTCGGACTGGGGGCATGCCGTCCCTGCACAAGTCAGCACAAGAGGAGAGGAGATCGCGCAGAGGACACAGGTAGGTAACGGAGAACGGCTCGCCCCTCGGACTGAGGGGCAGGCCGTCGCTCCCTCAGCACAAGAGAGATCGGCAGAGGACACACGGAGGAAACCCCCTCGGACTGAGGGCAGGCCGTCCTGCACAAGAGGAGAGGAGCAGCAGAGGACACAAAGGCTTACCCTCGGACTGGGGGCATGCCGTCCCCTGCACAAGTCAGCACAAGAGGAGAGGAGATCGCAGAGGACACAGGTAGGTAACGGAGAGCGGCTACCCCTCGGACTGAGGGGCAGGCCGTCCCTGCAAAGAGGAGGGGATATCGAGCAGCAGAGGACACAAAGGCTTACCCCCTCGGACTGAGGGGCAGGCCGTCCCTGCACAAGAGGAGAGGAGATCGAGCAGAGGACACAAAGCTTACCCTCGGACTGAGGGCAGGCCGTCCCTGCACAAGCAGGAGGATATCGAGCAGAGGACACAAAAGGCTTACCTCGGACTGAGGGCAGGCCGTCCCTGCACAAGAGGAGAGGAGCTCGAGCAGAGGACACAAGGCTCCCCTCGGACTGAGGGCAGGCCGTCCCCTGCACAAGAGGAAGAGGAGATCGAGCAGAGGGCACAAGGCTTACCCCTCGGACTGAGGGCAGGGCCGTCCCTGCACAAGAGGAGAGGAGATCACACCCTCGGACTGAGGGCATGCCGTCCCTGCACAAGTCAGCACAAAGAGGAGGAGATCGCGCAGAGGACACAGGTAGGTAACGGAGAATGGCTCGCCCCTCGGACTGAGGGGCAGGTCGTCCCTGCACAAGAGAAGAGGAGATCGAGCAGAGGACACAAGAGGCTTACCCCCTCGGACTGAGGGGGCAGGCCGTCCCTGCACAAGTCAGCACAAGAGGAGAGGAGATCGCGCAGAGGACACAGGTAGGTAACTGAGAGCAGCTCGCCCCTCGGACTGAGGGCAGGCCGTCGCTGCACAAGTCAGCACAAGAGAAGAGGAGATCGAGCAGAGGACACAAGGTAACGGCTTTACCCCCTCGGACTGAGGGGCAGGTCCCTGCACAAGAGGAGAGGATATCGAGCAGAGGACACAAAGGCTTACCCCTCGGACTGAGGGGCAGGTGGTCCCTGCACAAGAGGAGGATATCGAGCAGAGGACACAAGACCCCTCGGACTGAGGGGCAGGCCCCCTGCACAGAGGGAGAGGAGATCGAGCAGAGGACACAAAGGCTTACCCCTCGGACTGAGGGGCAGGCTGTCCCTGCACAAGAGGAGAGGGAGATCGAGCAGAGGGACACACAAGGCTTACCCCCTCGGACTGAGGGCATGTCGTCCTGCACAAGTCAGCACAAGAGGAGAGGAGATCGCGCAGAGGACACAGGTAGGTACACAACGGCTCGCCCTCGGACTGAGGGGCAGGCCGTCGCTGCACAAGTCAGCACAAGAGAAGAGGAGAGAGCAGAGGACACAAAGCTTACCCCTCGGACTGAGGGCAGGCGTCCCTGCACAAGAGGAGGATATCGAGCAGAGGGCACAAGGCTTACCCCTCGGACTGGGGCAGGCCGTCCCTGCACAAGTCAGCACAAGAGGAGAGGAGATCGCGCAGAGACAGGTGGTGGACTGACAGACCCGCTCGCCCGGATTGAGGGGTGTCAAGCCGCTGCATAAGTCAGCACAAGAGGAGAGGAGATCGAGCAGAGGACACAGCTTTCACTCCTCGGACTGAGGGGCAGGCGGTCCCTGCACAAGAGGAGAGGATATCGAGCAGAGGACACAAAGGTTTACCCTCGACTGAGGGGCATGCCTCGTCCCTGCACAAGTCAGCACAAGAGGAGAGGAGATCGCGTTAGAGGACACAGGTAGGTAACGGAGAACGGCCTGCCCCTCGGACTGAGGGCAGGTCGTCCCTGCACAAGAGAAGAGGAGATTGAGCAGAGGACACAAAGGCTTACCCCTCGGACTGAGGGGCAGGCCGTCCCTGCACAAGTCAGCACAAGAGGAGAGGAGATCGCGCAGAGGACACAGGTAGGTAACGGAGAACGGCTCGCCCCTCGGACTGAGGGGCAGGCCGTCGCTGCCGAGTCAGCACAAGAGGAGAGGAGATCGAGCAGAGGACACAAAGGCTTACCCCTCGGACTGAGGGGCAGGCGGTCCCTGCACAAGAGGAGAGGAGATCGAGCAGAGGACACAAAGGCTTACCCCTCGGACTGAGGGGCATGCCGTCCCTGCACAAGTCAGCACAAGAGGAGAGGAGATCGCGCAGAGGACACAGGTAGGTAACGGAGAACGGCTCGCCCCTCGGACTGAGGGGCAGGCCGTCGCTGCCCAAGTCAGCACAAGAGAAGAGGAGATCGAGCAGAGGACACAGGTAGGTAACGGAGAACGGCTCGCCCCTCGGACTGAGGGGCAGGCCCTGCACGCTGCACAAGAGGAGAGGAGATCGAGCAGAGGACCACAAAGGCTTACTCCCTCGGACTGAGGGGCAGGCCGCCCCTGCACAAGAGGAGAGGATATCGAGCAGAGGGCACAAAGGCTTACCCTCGGACTGAGGGGCAGGCCGTCTCCTGCACAAGAGGAGAGGATATCGAGCAGAGGACACAAAGGCTTACCCCCTCGGACTGAGGGGGGCAGGCCAGCCCCTGCACAAGTCAGCACAAGAGGAGAGGAGATCGGACTGAGGCAGGCTGTCCCTGCACAAGAGGAGAGGATATCGACAGAGGATCACGGCTCGCCCTCGGACTGAGGGGCAGGCTGCCGCTGCACAAGTCAGCACAAGAGAAGAGGAGACGGAGCAGAGGACACAGGTAGGTAACGGAGAACGGCTCGCCCGGACTGAGGGCAGGTCGTCCCCTGCACAAGAGAAGAGGAGATCGAGCAGAGGACACAAGGCTTACCCCTCGGACTGAGGGCA
>NW_024608589.1:57500-68910 GCF_018296145.1 Oncorhynchus tshawytscha | reverse complement strand
AAGACACCTGTACCATGTCAGATATATAGTGGACATGTATTGCATTTTGAGTCTGTTTCCCAATATTACACTTAATGAACATCACAGAAGACTGAAATATAAATAAACAGACGATATTTATCTGTTTAAAAAAATCTTCATGAATTATGAAATTATGAAAAATATGAATAACATTCCACCCATGAGTCTGAAGAGGGTGATTTAGGTCAATGACTGCAGGAAAGGGCTACTAACCAAACACTTCGAAAATGGTTATAATTAAAAAATAAAAACATAAATCCAAGTGAATTTAAATGCGATTTCATGAATGGAAAACAACAGAGGTAATAAGTGTGTTGAATCCCGGCCGCATCGCATCCGGCTGCATCACATCAGGCCCCATCACATCAGGCCCCATCACATCAGGCCCCATCACATCAGGCCCCATCACATCAGGCCGCATCACATCCGGCCGCATCGCATCAGGCCCCATCACATCAGGCCCCATCACATCAGGCCGCATCACATCAGGCCCCATCACATCAGGCTGCATCATCAGGCCCCATCACATCAGGCTGCATCACCCCATCAGGCCCCATCACATCAGGCCCCATCACATCAGGCCCATCACATCAGGCCGCATCACATCAGGCCATCATCAGGCCCCATCACATCAGGCCCCATCACATCAGGCCCCATCACATCAGGCTGCATCACATCAGGCCCCATCACATCAGGCTGCATCACATCAGGCCCCATGCATCAGGCTCAGGCCCCATCACATCAGGCTGCATCACATCAGGCCCCATCACATCAGGCCCCATCAGGCCCCATCACATCAGGCCCCATCACATCAGGCCCCATCACATCAGGCCCCATCACATCAGGCTGCATCACATCAGGCCCCATCACATCAGGCTGCATCACATCAGGCCCCATCACATCAGGCCCCATCACATCAGGCCCCATCACATCAGGCCCCATCACATCAGGCCCCATCACATCAGGCTGCATCACATCAGGCCCCATCACATCAGGCCCCATCACATCAGGCTGCATCACATCAGGCCCCATCACATCAGGCTGCATCACATCAGGCCGCATTACATCACATCCGGCCCATCACATCAGGCCCCATCACATCAGGCCCCATCACATCAGGCTGCATCACGGGCCCCATCACATCAGGCCCCATCACATCAGGCCGCATCACATCCGGCCGCATCACATCCGGCCATCACATCCGGCCCCATCACATCCGGCCCCATCACATCAGGCCCCATCACATCAGGCCCCATCACATCAGGCCCCATCACATCAGGCCCCATCACATCAGGCCCCATCACATCAGGCCGCATCACATCACATCAGGCCCCATCACTTCAGGCCCCATCACATCAGGCCCCATCACATCAGGCCCCATCACATCAGGCCCCATCACATCCGGCCCTGATCAGAAGCCCCATATGGGGCGGCGTACAATCGGCCCCAGCGCCGTCCGGGTTTGACCTGTCACGTCCTGACCTTACTTCCTTTTTTATGTCTCTGTTTTAGTTTGGTCAGGGCGTGAGTTTGGGGTGGGCTTTCTATGTTTTGTTCTATGTTTGTATTTCTATGTGTTTGGCCTGGTATGGTTCCCAATCAGAGGCAGCTTGTCAATCGTTGTCTCTGATTGAGAACCATACTTAGGCAGCCTGTTTTCCCCCTGTTAGTTGTGGGTGGTTGTTTTCTGTCTTTGTGTGTCTGCACCAGACAGAACTGTTTCGTTTTGTTTCCGACTTAGTTGTTTTTTGTTGTTCTAGTGTTCAGTTTCTTTATTCAATCTACCATGAACACGTGCCACGCTGCACCTTGGTCCCCTTCATCTTCTTCCACCTTCTTCCAACTTCTTCCAACCGTTACATGACCCTCATTGTAAATACGAATTTGTTCTTAAATTACTTGCCTAGTTCAATAAAAGGTTAAATAAAAATAATAAATCCAGGCTGTATCACAACCGGCCATGATTGGGAGTCCCATAGGGTGGCGCTCAATTGGTCCCAGCGTCGTCCGGGTTTGGCCCGGGGTAGGCCGTCATTGTAAATACGAATTTGTTCTCAACTGACTTGGACTAGTTAAATACAGGATACATAAATGAGTAAAAAAAAATTAAAAAAATAATAAAATATATAAAATAATCAATGAACCTTGACCCTCCCTGGCTTAACAGAGCCGAGGTGGAAATTGAACGAGAGAAAACATGTCCCTCCTTGCTTCCACCTCCCTCCAGGCATTTGCTAACCAGGAGGACACCAGTCTGGCCTCCTCGACAGGGGACAAGAAGAAGCTGGTCAGGGTGGATCCTGATGTGGAGAGAGTACGAAGGTATCCCCGTAGAAATATAATTGAAGCATATCTCTCTGGTTCACGCTGACGTACAGCTGCTGTGACCATGACTGGAAAGAGATGGTAGAAATCCTGCTTTTAATGGAATTCATTTAGACGTTTTAGTTTTCCAAATATAATGATATACTGATCTGAACTCTGTCTCTCTCATTCCCCAGATGATCTGAACTCTGTCTCTCTCTCATTCCCCAGATAATCTGAACTCTCTCTCTCATTCCCCAGATAATCTGAACTCTCTCTCTCTCTCTCTCATTCCCCAGATACATCTGAACTCTCTCTCTCATTCCCCAGATGATCTGAACTCTCCCTTTCTCATTCCCCAGATGATCTGAACTCTCCCTTTCTCATTCCCCAGATGATCTGAACTCTCCCTTTCTCATTCCCCAGATAATCTGAACTCTCTCTTTCTCATTCCCCAGATAATCTGAACTCTCTCTTTCTCATTCCCCAGATAATCTGAACTCTCTCTCTCTCTCAATCCCCAGATAATCTGAACTCTCTCTCTCTCTCATTCCCCAGATGATCTGAACTCTCTCTCTCTCATTCCCCAGATGATCTGAACTCTCTCTCTCTCATTCCCCAGATAATCTGAACTCTCTCTCTCATTCCCCAGATAATCTGAACTCTCTCTCTCTCATTCCCCAGATGATCTGAACTCTCTCTCTCTCATTCCCCAGATGATCTGAACTCTCCCTTTCTCATTCCCCAGATGATCTGAACTCTCCTTTCTCATTCCCCAGATAATCTGAACTCTCTCTCTCTCTCATTCCCCAGATAATCTGAACTCTCTCTCTCTCTCATTTCCCAGATAATCTGATCTCTCTCTCTCTCAATCCCCAGATAATCTGAACTCTCTCTCTCTCATTCCCCAGATAATCTGAACTCTCTCTCTCTCTCTCTCATTCCCCAGATGTCACCAGAACGACCTGGAGAACATCATCCCGTTCATAGTGATTGGTCTGCTGTATACCCTGACGGGGCCCGACCTCTCCACTGCTCTGCTCCACTTCCGGGTGTTTGTTGGTTCCAGGCTCTTCCACACGGTGGCCTACGTCCTCCCCCTGCCCCAACCCAGCAGAGCTGTGGCCTTCCTCATCGGACTGGTCACCACCAGCTCTATGGCCTATAGGGTTCTGATGACTGCGCTTTATCTGTAGAGGCTTGAGGGACACATCCACACACACACACACACACACACACACACACACACACACACACACACACACCACTACAAGGGCCTTGTCTTTGAGGGTCTCCATTGAATGTGCTTGAGGATACATATATGTTTATCAAAGTTGTTCCTTCTGCGTCTGATAGCATTATAACATGCTGTTACTGCAGTACATATCAGAATGTTACTGCAGTACATATCAGAATGTTACTGCAGTACATATCAGAATGTTACTGCAGTACATATCAGAATGTTACTGCAGTACATATCAGAATGTTACTGACAGTACATATCAGAATGTTACTGACAGTACATATCAGAATGTTACTGCAGTACATATCAGAATGTTACTGACAGTACATATCAGAATGTTACTGACAGTACATATCAGAATGTTACTGCAGTACATATCAGAATGTTACTGCAGTACATATCAGAATGTTACTGACAGTACATATCAGAATGTTACTGCAGTACATATCAGAATGTTACTGACAGTACATATCAGAATGTTACTGCAGTACATATCAGAATGTTACTGCAGTACATATCAGAATGTTACTGTGTACATATAGAATGTTACTGACAGTACATATCAGAATGTTACTGCAGTACATATCAGAATGTTACTGCAGTACATATCAGAATGTTACTGCAGTACATATCAGAATGTTACTGCAGTACATATCAGAATGTTCCTTCTGTTCTGATAGGATTATAACTGTTACAGTACATATCAGAATGTTACTGACAGTACATATCAGAATGTTACTGCAGTCATATCAGAATGTTACTGCAGTACATATCAGAATGTTACTGCAGTACATATCAGAATGTTACTGCAGTACATATCAGAATGTTACTGTCAGAATGTTACTGACAGTACATATCAGAATGTTACTGACAGTACATATCAGAATGTTACTGCAGTACATATCAGAATGTTACTGCAGTACATATCAGAATGTTACTGCAGTACATATCAGAATGTTACTGCAGTACATATCAGAATGTTACTGACAGTACATATCAGAATGTTACTGACAGTACATATCAGAATGTTACTGCAGTACATATCAGAATATTACTGACAGTACATATCAGAATGTTACTGCAGTACATATCAGAATGTTACTGCAGTACATATCAGCAGTACATATCAGAATGTTACTGCAGTACATATCAGAATGTTACTGACAGTACATATCAGAATGTTACTGCAGTACATATCAGAATGTTACTGCAGTACATATCAGAATGTCCCTTCTGTGTCTCTGATAGGATTATAACATGCTGTTACTGCAGTACATGTCAGAATGTCACTGCAGTACATGTCAGAATGTTACTGCAGTACATATCAGAATGTTACTGCAGTACATACCAGAATGTTACTGCAGTACATATCAGAATGTTACTGCAGTACATATCAGAATGTTACTGCAGTACATATCAGAATGTTACTGACAGTACATATCAGAATGTTACTGACAGTACATATCAGAATGTTACTGACAGTACATATCAGAATGTTACTGCAGTACATATCAGAATGTTACTGCAGTACATATCAGAATGTTACTTCTGTGTCTGATAGTATAACAGCTGTTACTGCAGTACATATCAGAATGTTACTGCAGGGACATATCAAATGTTACTGAGTACATATCAGAATGTTACTGCAGTACATATCAGAATGTTACTGCAGTACATATCAGAATGTTACTGACAGTACATATCAGAATGTTACTGACAGTACATATCAGAATGTTACTGCAGTACATATCAGAATATTACTGACAGTACATATCAGAATGTTACTGCAGTACATATCAGAATGTTACTGCAGTACATATCAGAATGTTACTGACAGTACATATCAGAATGTTACTGCAGTACATATCAGAATGTTACTGCAGTACATATCAGAATGTTACTGCAGTACATATCAGAATGTTCCTTCTGTGTCTGATAGGATTATAACATGCTGTTACTGCAGTACATATCAGAATGTTACTGCAGTACATATCAGAATGTTACTGCAGTACATATCAGAATGTTACTGCAGTACATATCAGAATGTTACTGTCAGAATGTTACTGACAGTACATATCAGAATGTTACTGACAGTACATATCAGAATGTTACTACAGTACATATCAGAATGTTACTGCAGTACATATCAGAATGTTACTGCAGTACATATCAGAATGTTCTGCAGTACATATCAGAATGTTACTGCAGTACATATCAGAATGTTACTGACAGTACATATCAGAATGTTACTGCAGTACATATCAGAATGTTACTGCAGTACATATCAGAATGTTACTGCAGTACATATCAGAATGTTACTGCAGTACATATCAGAATGTTACTGCAGTACATATCAGAATGTTACTGATTACATATCAGAATGTTACTGACAGTACATATCAGAATGCTACTGCAGTACATATCAGAATATTACTGAGGGTACATATCAAATGTTACTGCATTACATATCAGAATGTTACTGCAGTACATATCAGAATGTTACTGCAGTACATATCAGAATGTTACTGACAGTACATATCAGAATGTTACTGCAGTACATATCAGAATGTTACTGCAGTACATATCAGAATGTCCCTTCTGTGTCTCTGATAGGATTATAACATTTTACTGCTACATGTCAAATGTCACTGCAGTACATGTCAGAATTTACTGCACTACATATCAGAATGTTACTGCAGTACATAAGAATGTTACTGCAGTACATATCAGAATGTTACTGCAGTACATATCAGAATGTTACTGCAGTACATATCAGAATGTTACTGACAGTACAACAGTTTCCACTAGAAAAAGGCCACTCAGGAAAATCTAAACTTGATGAGTAATGCTGTTCCCTCTAACAGCCTCTGTTGAGTCTCATTCTCTATTAGCAGCAACAGGATGTTGAGGCCAGTCAGTTCAGAAAATAAAATTTGAATTTCAAGAGTTTAATTTGGTTCATTAATGTCTATGTGTGGATTTTTCCAATACCTTTAGTTGGATCATTCTATTCATTTTATGAATCAACTGATCTTGAGTTCAGAATTGACCCAACAACCTGGGCTCCCCTAGGGCTCTGGTCAATAGGAGTTGATTTATAGGGCTCCCATTGGGCTCTGGTCAAAAGGAGTGGATTTATAGGGCTCCCATTAAGCTCTGGACAAAAGGAGTGGATTTATAGGGCTCCCATAGGGCTCTGGTCAAAAGGAGTGGATTTAAAGGGCTCTGGTCAAAAGGAGTGGATTTAAAGGGCTCTGGTCAAAAGGAGTGGATTTAAAGGGCTCCCATAGGGCCCTGGTCAAAATGAGTGGATTTATAGGGCTCTGGTCAAAAGGAGTTGATTTATAGGGCTCTGGTCAAAAGTGGGTTGATTTATAGGGCTCCCATTGGGCTCTGGTCAAAAGGAGTGGATTTATAGGGCTCTGGTCAAAAGGAGTGGATTTATAGGGCTCTGGTCAAAAGGAGTGGATTTATAGGGCTCTGGTCAAAAGGAGTGGATTTATAGGGCTCTGGTCAAAAGGAGTTGATTTGTAGGGCTCTGGTCAAAAGGAGTTGATTTATAGGGCTCTGGTCAAAAGGAGCTGATTTATAGGGCTCCCATAGGGCTCTGGTCAAAAGGAGTAGATTTATAGGGCTCCCATAGGGCTCTGGTCAAAAGTAGTGGATTTATAGGGCTCTGGTCAAAAGTAGTGGATTTATAGGGCTCTGGTCAAAAGGAGTGGATTTATAGGGCTCTGGTCAAAAGGAGTGGATTTATAGGGCTCCCATAGGGCTCTGGTCAAAAGTAGTGGATTTATAGGGCTCCCATAGGGCTCTGGTCAACAGGAGTGGATTTATAGAGCTCTGGTCAAAAGTAGTGGATTTATAAGGCTCTGGTCAAAAGGAGTGGATTTATAGGGCTCTGGTCAAAAGGAGTGGATTTATAGGGCTCTGGTCAAAAGGAGTGGATTTATAGGGCTCTGGTCAAAAGGAGTGGATTTATAGGGCTCTGGTCAAAAGGAGTGGATTTATAGGGCTCTGGTCAAAAGTAGTGGATTTATAGGGCTCTGGTCAAAAGGAGTGGATTTATAGGGCTCTGGTCAAAAGGAGTTTTAAGGGCTCTGGTCAAAAGGAGTGGATTTATAGGGCTCTGGTCAAAAGTAGTGGATTTATAGGGCTCCCATAGGGCTCTGGTCAAAAGGAGTGGATTTATAGGGCTCTGGTCAAAAGTAGTGGATTTATAGGGCTCTGGTCAAAAGTAGTGGATTTATAAGGCTCTGGTCAAAAGGAGTGGATTTATAGGGCTCTGGTCAAAAGGAGTGGATTTATAGGGCTCTGGTCAAAAGTAGTGGATTTATAGGGCTCCCATAGGGCTCTGGTCAAAAGGAGTGGATTTATAGGGCTCTGGTCAAAAGGAGTTGATTTATAGGGCTCCCATAGGGCTCTGGTCAAAAGGAGTGGATTTATAGGGCTGCCCTAGGGCTCTGGTCAAAAGGAGTGCCCTATATAAGGAATAGGGTTCCATTCGCGACTCTTCCCCTGATTACATGACAACATCTGAATGTAATAGTTTGTTAGATAACTGTTTGTCCTGCCAATTGTTAAATCTATAAAATATAGATTTATGAGAAATATGGAATGAATTTCCAGAGGCCTCTAGTCGTTACAGGAGACTGGGTTGGTTGAGACGTAGAGAACTGAGCCAGCTAGTCTGAACAAAGAAGTACCTGTATGATTGTACTAGTGGGATTTAGTTTGGATTTTATTCACAGACGTACAATTGATTTCTACATTAAAAAGCCTTGTCTATTTAACTAACGGTTCTCTCTGTTTGGAATCTCCTGTAAAATATCTTTAGTGCCTGGTGAAGTAATATTTTAGCCTGGAATCCACACTGAAACCTGAAACCACACTCCATTGGTCTTTTGTTTCGTTTCAGTAGTGAAAGGAACGTGCGTTTAAAGTGGATTCCAGGCTGGTAACGTTCCACACATCTACAGGACTCATTCGTCCCACTAGAGGGAGCCCTTTTAAAAGTCAACCGAGGTTGTGTTCATTACTAGTCATTTATAGACCAGGTGCAGCTCATTAAAGGGTCTCTCTCAGCCCCTCCCTCTCAGCCTCTCAGCCTCTCTTCATCTCCTCCTCTCATAATCTCCTCTTAGCATCTCCTCCTCTTAGCATCTCTCTTAGAATCTCCTCTTAGAATCTCCTCTTATCTCTCCTCCTCTCAGCATCTCCTCCTCTCAGCATCTCCTCCTCTCAGCATCTCCTCCTCTCAGCATCTCCTCCTCTCAGCATCTCCTCCCCTCAGCATCTCCTCCCCTCAGCATCTCCTCCTCTCAGCATCTCCTCTCAGCATCTCCTTCTCTCAGCCTCTCCTCCTCTCAGCCTCTCCTCCTCTCTCCTCCTCTCCTCTTAGCATCTCCTCCTCTCAGCATCTCCTCCTCTCAGCATCTCCTCCTCTCAGCATCTCCTCCTCTCAGCATCTCCTCCTCTCCTCCTCTCCTCCTCCTCTCAACCTCTCCTCTTAGCATCTCCTCCTCTCAGCATCTCCTCCTCTCAGCATCTCCTCCTCTGCATCTCCTCCTCTCAGCCTCTCCTCCTCTCAGCCTCTCCTCCTCTCAGCCTCTCCTCCTCTCAGCATCTCCTCCTCTCTAGCATCTCCTCCTCTCAGCATCTCCTCCTCTCAGCATCTCCTCCTCTCAGCATCTCCTCCTCTCAGCATCTCCTCCTCTCACCCTCTCCTCCTCTCAGTCCTCCTCTCAGCCTCCTCTCAGCCTCTCCTCCTCTAGCATCTCCTCCTCTCAGCCTCTCCTCCTCTCAGAATCTCTCCTCAGCCTCTCCTCCTCTCAGTCTCTCCTCTCAGCCTCTCAGCCTCCTCTTAGCCTCTCCTCCTCTCAGCCTCTCCTCCTCTCAGTCTCTCCTCCTCTCAGCCTCTCCTCCTCTCAGCCTCTCCTCCTCTCAGCCTCTCCTCCTCTCAGTCTCTCCTCCTCTCAGCCTCTCCTCCTCTCAGCCTCTCCTCCTCTCAGCATCTCCTCCTCTTAGCATCTCCTCCTCTTAGCATCTCCTCCTCTCAGCATCTCCTCTTAGCATCTCCTCCTCTCAGCCTCTCCTCCTCTCAGCATCTGTACAGCTCATTTAAAAACCGGGTCAGAAATACACAAATAGTAATTTGAAGATGACCTCTAATGTGATCTCCACATCAACAGTAAACCTTTGAAATGACCAGTTTAGTTTAGAACAATCAGCTACCGACCAGCAATGTTAATACGAAGGTGACTGACATTAACATAAACCACCTCCACAACCACTGAGACCCACGGCTGGTACTGTAAACAGTGGGGTGACTACACACACCTACACACGCTCACACACACCTACACACACCTACACACACACCTACACACACCCACAGCTGGTACTGTAAACAGTGGGGTGACTACACACACCTACACACACTCACACACACCTACACACACAGCTACACACACCCACAGCTGGTACTGTAAACAGTGGGGTGACTACACACACCTACACACGCTCACACACACCTACACACACCCACACACACGGCTGGTACTGTAAACAGTGGGGTGACTACACACACCTACACACACACAACTACACACCTACACACACACACGGCTGGTACTGTAAACAGTGGGGTGAGCTTACCATGAAGGCTGCAGACACACACACACACACACACACACACACACACCCACGTGGTGCGTGGCGTTTTGCATTTGTTCTCTGTATAAGTAGAAGGGTTTTATAGAAGCTCATCTGTTTAGAGCCCTTTGCTCTTCCAGGGTCCTCATCCCTCAGACAAGACAAGCATTTCACAGCAGGACAGGGGATGAGGAGGAGAGGAGGAGGAGGAGGGATGAGAGAAGGAGGAGAGAGGGGAGGGGATGAGGAGGATGAGGAGAGGGGAGGGATGAGAGAGGAGGAGAGAGGAGAGGAGGAGGAGGAGGGGAGGAGGAGAGAGGAGGAGAGAGAGGGGGGGGAGGAGAGGGGGAGGAGAGGGGATGAGAGGAGAGGGGACAGGAGGAGGAGAAGGGATGAGAGGAAGAGGAGTGGGGGAGGAGGAGAAGAGGAGGTTCCATAATGATAGTTGTATTAAATCCTGGTTTATAACTCTGTTATTCTGCAATAGAGGGAGGCCAGTCCCTTTGTCCATCTCGGTTTCTTTGTTCTTGTCAGTATGAATGTACAGTCTGGCCTCTACTGTAACAAAGCCAACTCAGTGGGCGGTAGCGCTATAGGTTCCTGTGTGCATCAGAAATACGTCTGCTATTTTCACAAGCACAATTATCACAGTCGCTGGCATCGGCGCAAACGGCCTGAGTTTTAACAACACAACAAGTTGTGGGTGTTGTCGAGGCCTGGCCCCCGACTGGCCAATCAGAACGCGCTCCATGGCTAAATATGTGGTTCTGTGTTTCTGCTCTTTTATGGACTCTCAAGTCCAACGTTAGTCCGTTATAGATTGTTAAAACAGCTTACAGAAACTAAATGTTTGGTCTACTAAATGTAGACCAACCCTGTCTTTGGTACGTTGAAATATATACATATCATTCATTATAAACATATAGACCTGTTGTAAATTACATTATGACTGAACGTGATGAAATATAATCATATAGACCTGTTGTAAATTACATTATGACTGAACGTGATGAAATATAAACATATAATTCATTATAAACATATAGACCTGTTGTAAATTACATTATGACTGAACGTGATGAAATATAAACATATAATTCATTATAAACATATAGACCTGTTGTAAATTACATTATGACTGAACATGATGAAATATAAACATGTAATCATATGAACATGGACACGACC
>NW_024608589.1:42500-45000 GCF_018296145.1 Oncorhynchus tshawytscha | reverse complement strand
GGCCTGGCTCGTAGACGGTGTTCCAATTCATCCCAAAGGTTTTCGATGGGGGTTGACGTCAGGGCTCTGTGCAGGCCAGTCATGTTCTTCCACACCGATCTCGACAAACCATTTCTGTATGGACCTCGCTTTTTGCACATGGGTATTGTCATGCCGAAACAGGAAAGGACCTTCCCCAAACAGTTGCCACAAAGTCAGAAGCAAAGAATCGTCTAGAATGTCATTGTATGCTGTAGTGTTAAGATTTCCCTTCACTGGAACTAAGGGGCCCGAACCATGAAAAACAGCCCCAGACCATTATTCCTCCTCCACCAAACTTTACAGTTGGCACTATGCATTGAGCATGTAGCGTTCTCCTGGCATCTCTGATTTGTCTGTCGGACTGCCTGATGTTGAAGCGTGATTCATCACTCCAGAGAACGCGTTTCCACTGCTCCAAAGTCCAATGGCGGCGAGCTTTACACCAGTCCAGCAGACGCCCTGGTGGCGTTGCGCATGATGATTTCAGGCTTGTGAGCGGCTGCTCGGTGTCACGGAAACCCATTTCATGGAGCTCCCGACCAACAGCTCTTGTGCTGACGTTGCTTCCAGAGGCAGTTTGGTACTCGGTAGTGAGTGTTGTAACCAAGGACAGATTATTTTTACGCGCTTCAGCACTCAGCGGTCTTGTTTTTGTGAGCTTGTGTGGCCTACCACTTCACGGCTGAGCCGTTGTTGCTCCTAGATGTTTAAACGTCACAATAACAGCACAGTTGACCGGAACAGCTCAAGCAGGGCAGAAATTTGACAAACGGACTTATTGGAAAGTTGGCATCTTATGACGGTGCCACGTTGAAAGTCAATAAGGATATTCAGTAAGGATATTCTACTGCCAATGTTTGTCTATGGAGATTGCATGGCTGTGTGCTTAAATTGATGAAACTGTCAGCAACGGACCTGGTGTGAAATAGCCAAATTCACTCATTTGTAGGGGTTTCACATACTGTGTGTGTGTGTGTGTGTGTGTGTGTGTGTGTGTGTGTGTGTGTGTGTGTGTGTGTGTGTGTGTGTGTGTGTGTGTGTGTGTGTGAGAGAATAGAGACCCTGGTGTCAATAGTCAATACAACCCTGGTGTCTAGTCAATACAACCCTGGTGTCTAGTCAATACAACCCTGGTGTCTAGTCAATACAACCCTGGTGTCTAGTCAATACAACCCTGGTGTCTAGTCAATACAACCCTGGTGTCTAGTCAATACAACCCTGGTGTCTAGTCAATGCAACCCTGGTGTCTAGTCAATACAATCCTGATGTCTAGTCAACCCTGGTGTCTAGTCAGTCAATGCAACCCTGGTGTCTAGTCAATACAACCCTGGTGTCTAGTCAATACAACCATGGTGTCTAGTCAACCCTGGTGTCTAGTCAATACAACCCTGGTGTCTAGTCAATACAACCCTGGTGTCTAGTCAATACAACCATGGTGTCTAGTCAACCCCTGGTGTCTAGTCAACCCAGGGACAGTCAACAAGGGAACAAACACCACCCATGATACAGGAGACAGTCAACAGGGTCTAGACAACACCACCCATGATACAGGTCAGTCAACAGGGGAGACAACACCACCCATGATACAGGAGACAGTCAACAGGGTCTAGAAAACACCACCCATGATACAGGAGACAGTCAACAAGGGTCTAGACAACACCACCCATGATACAGTCAACAGGGTCTAGACAACACCACCCATGATACAGTCAACAGGGTCTAGACAACACCACCCATGATACAGTCAACAGGGGAGAAAACACCACCCATGATACAGGAGACAGTCAAGAAGGGAGACAACACCACCCATGATACAGGAGACAGTCAACAAGGGAGACAACACCACCCATGATACAGTCAACAGGGGAGACAACACCACCCATGATACAGTCAACAGGGGAGACAACACCACCCATGATACAGTCAACAGGGGAGACAACACCACCCATGATACAGGAGACAGTCAACAGGGGAGACAACACCACCCATGATACAGGAGACAGTCAACAAGGGAGACACCACCCATGATACAGGAGACAGTCAACAGGAGAGACAACACCACCCATGATACAGGAGACATTCAAGAAGGGAGACAACACCACCCATGATACAGGAGACAGTCAACAGGGGAGACAACACCACCCATGATACAGGAGACAGTCAAGAAGGGATACAACACCACCCATGATACAGGAGACAGTCAACAGGGGAGACAACACCACCCATGATACAGGAGACAGTCAACAGGGAGACACCACCCATGATACAGTCAACAGGGGATACAACACCACCCATGATACAGTCAACAGGGGAGACAACACCACCCATGATACAGGAGACAGTCAAGAAGGGAGACAACACCACCCATGATACAGGAGACAGTCAACAGGAGAGACAACACCACCCAAGACCCCATTATACTATAGCTGTAGGATAAACCTAAACCCCTAACAAACCTCGAAGGGTACCTTCCATGCAT
>NW_024608589.1:27500-37500 GCF_018296145.1 Oncorhynchus tshawytscha | reverse complement strand
GTCAACCTACCAGCCTCCCAGTCTGCTCCAGCCCTGGTCAGAATACCAGCCTCCCAGACTCCTCCAGCCCAGGTCAACCTACCAGCCTCCCAGTCTGCTCCAGTCCAGGTCAGAATACCAGCCTCCCAGACTCCTCCAGCTCAGGTCAACCTACCAGCCTCCCAGTCTGCTCCAGCCCTGGTCAGAATACCAGCCTCCCAGACTCCTCCAGCCCAGGTCAACCTACCAGCCTCCCAGTCTGCTCCAGTCCAGGTCAGAATACCAGCCTCCCAGACTGCTCCAGTGGTCAGAATACCAGCCTCCCAGTCTGCTCCAGCCCAGGTCAGAATACCAGTCTCCCAGTCTGCTCCAGTCCAGGTCAGAATACCAGTCTCCCAGTCTGCTCCAGCCCAGGTCAACCTACCAGCCTCCCAGTCTGCTCCAGCCCAGGTCAGAATACCAGCCTCCCAGTCTGCTCCAGTCCAGGTCAGAATACCAGCCTCCCAGTCTGCTCCAGCCCAGGTCAACCTACCAGCCTCCCAGACTCCTCCAGCCCAGGTCAACCTACCAGCCTCCCAGTCTGCTCCAGCCCAGGTCAGAATACCAGCCTCCCAGACTCCTCCAGCCCAGGTCATCCTACCAGCCTCCCAGTCTGCTACATCCCAGGTCAACCTACCAGCCTCCCAGTCTGCTACAGCCCAGGTCAGAATACCAGCCTCCCAGACTCCTCCAGCCCAGGTCAACCTACCAGCCTACCAGCCTACCAGTCTGCTGCAGCCCAGGTCAGAATACCAGCCTCCCAGTCTGCTCCAGCCCAGGTCAGAATACCAGCCTCCCAGTCTGCTCCAGCCCAGGTCAACCTACCAGCCTACCAGCCTCCCAGTCTGCTGCAGCCCAGGTCAACCTACCAGCCTACCAGCCTCCCAGTCTGCTCCAGCCCAGGTCAGAATTACCAGCCTCCCAGTCTGCTCCACCCAGACAATCACCCACAACTGCAATCCTTATTGATTCAAATGGGACGTTCTTAGTCCAGGAAAGATGATTCCCTAGACACCAGGTGTATAAGTTCTGGTGTCACCAGGTGTATAAGTTCTGGTGTCCTACAATGGACAGTGCAATGCAGCTACTCAGTCAGACCAGGATTGACACCCTGACAACATCATCATCCACACTGGCACAAACGACCTTCATGCCAAAGGTGAAAATGTATCTGGGGCAGTGAGAAGAGTGGCAGAACGGGCGCAGGCTATGTTCCCAACAACCTATAAATTTGTGTCAAACCCTCCTACCAAGAAAAGACTTCCTAGGAAAGTTGATAGAAAATATACATCAACAGATCACTGTGGACTGTGCCTCACTGCTCAACGTCAGAACGGCTCACCACCCCACTCTGACATGTCAACATTTATACCATAATGTACAATCTTGATCAGGACACTATCAGAACCTTTGCTAATAACCAAAAAGATGCAACACTTGGCAGGGACCCACACACCCATAACCGCAGCAGCAGAGGTCCCCCGCCCCACCTTCTGAAACAACAGTACCTCCACCATCCCCAGGAGATAAGAGCCAGACACGGCTTATTACAGCACAGCTCTACTAGACCAGGCCCAAACACAGCACAGATTTACCAGACCAGACCCGCCTCAGGACAGCATGGCCAGGCCTGTCCCATCAAAACACAGCTCTACTAGACCTGGCCCATCACAACAAGCTCTACTAGACCCCATCACAACACAACTCTACTAGACCCCATCACAACACAACTCTACTAGACCCAGTCATCACAACAAGCTCTACTAGACCTGGCCCATCACAACACAGCTCTACTAGACCTGGCCCATCACAACACAGCATTACTAGACCCCATCACAACACAGCTCTACTAGACCCGGCCCATCACAACACAGCTCTACTAGACCCCATCACAACAAGCTCTACTAGACCCATCACAACACAGCTCTACTAGACCCGGCCCATCACAACACAGCATTACTAGACCCCATCACAACACAGCTCTACTAGACCAGGCCCATCACAACACAGCTCTACTAGACCCCATCACAACACAGCTCTACTAGACCTGGCCCATCACAACACAGCTCTACTAGACCCGGCCCATCACAACACAGCATTACTAGACCCCATCACAACACAGCTCTACTAGATCCATCACAACACAGCTCTACTAGACCAGGCCCATCACAACACAGCTCTACTAGACCAGGCCCATCACAACACAGCATTACTAGACCCCATCACAACACAGCTCTACTAGACCTCATCACAACACAGCTCTACTAGACCTCATCACAACACAGCTCTACTAAACCCGGCCCATCACAACACAGCTCTACTAGACCCCATCACAACAAGCTCTACTAGACCCATCACAACACAGCTCTACTAGACCCGGCCCATCACAACACAGCATTACTAGACCCCATCACAACACAGCTCTACTAGACCAGGCCCATCACAACACAGCTCTACTAGACCCCATCACAACACAGCTCTACTAGACCTGGCCCATCACAACACAGCTCTACTAGACCCGGCCCATCACAACACAGCTCTACTAGACCCCATCACAACACAGCTCTACTAGACCCGGCCCATCACAACACAGCTCTACTAGACCAGGCCCATCACAACACAGCTCTACTAGACCAGGCCCATCACAACACAGCATTACTAGACCCCATCACAACACAGCTCTACTAGACCCATCACAACATAGCTCTACTAGACCCCATCACAACACAGCTCTACTAGACCCGGCCCATCACAACACAGCTCTACTAGACCCGGACCCATCACAACACAGCTCTACTAGACCCCATCACAAATACGGCTCTACTAGACCCCATCACAACACAGCTCTACTAGATCCAAACTTATCTTTTGTGAAATCTTATTCCATTCTTATTGATTTGTTTACAACTATTTTATTTGCTCTGGTATTTTAATACTAGTGAAATGTAATGGTGTCTGTGTGTATATGTACAGTACATATATATGTATATGTGTTTATGTATGTATGTATGTACAGCGAGACAAAAAAAGTACTTGATCTCCTGCTGATTTTGTCTCATTTGTGTGACAATACAGAGGCGGATGCAAGATGCAACGATGGTTTAATAAATACAGTTTACAGCAGCAACAGGACAGACAGACTGTACTCAGACGGAATCCGACCCAGGGACTAGGGCGCATCTTCCTAAGATAGCGTGCTGAGAAATCCAGGGAGTGTGTCCGGATGGGTAGGAGGAAGCACAGCAGATAATCCACACAAGGGCGGTGAGAGATGAGCACAGACACACGACACAACCTCAGAGAAGTAACAACGATCTGACAACAAGAAACACTGGTTACAGAACATATAAAGGGAAGATAAGTGATTCCAGCTGGCACAGACAATCAGGCCGAGATTGGGAACCACGCCCACACAAACACGGGAGAGAGAGCGCCTCTTGGCGTTCCCAGGCGAATTTACCTGTCGATTGAAACCATCGATAAGGGAGTGATCCAGAATGTCCCTAGCAGGTGCCCAACTTCTCTCCTCCGGGCCGTAACCCTCCCAGTCCACCAGGTACTGGGAACCGCGTCCCCTCCCTTCTAGAGTCCAAAATACGATTGACAGAAAAGGTGGGTTCCCCATCAACAAGTCGTGGCGGCGGGGGAACCGGGACCGGCGGGTTAATGCGTGCCTGAAACACAGGTTTTATTTTAGACACATGAAAGGTAGGATGAATTCTCCTATACGCCGGAGGAAGCTTGAGCCGGACCGCCACCGGACTAATGATCCTGGTGACTTTGAACGGGCCGATAAATTTGGGGGCAAGCTTGTTCGAAACGGATCGGAGTGGAATGTTCTTAGTAGAAAGCCACACTCTTTGGCCAACGACGTATACCGGAGGCTTCGACAAGGGCGATCGGCCTTAGCCTTGGTGCGCGCCCCCACCCGGAGAAGAGTCTCACGGGCTCTGCTCCATGCGTGACGGCACCTCTGGATGAAAGCGTGAGCGGAGGGAACAGTGACCTCGGACTCCGTACTGGGAAAGATAGGTGGCTGGTAAACTAAACTACACTCAAACGGAGAGAGACCCGTGGCTGCCACTGGCAACGAATTGTGAGCGTACTCAACCATAGAGAGTTGTTGACTCCAGGAAGAGGGATTCTTAGAAACCAAACATCGCAACACTCTCTCCAAATCTTGGTTGGCCCTCTCCGTTTGACCGTTGCTCTGGGGATGAAACCCTGAAGACAGGCTGACACTCGCTCCCAGTAACCTACAAAACTCTTGCCAAAACTTGGACACAAATTGGGGCCCCCTGTCAGAAACTACGTCCATCGGCAGGCCATGTAAGCGAAAGACGTGATCCACGACAGTTACCGCTGTCTCCTTGGCAGATGGTAATTTAGGCAAGGGAATAAAATGAGCCGCCTTCGAGAACCGGTCCACCACGGTCAAAACAACCGTCTTGCCCTGGGAGGGCGGGAGGGCGGTAACAAAATCTAGCGCGATGTGGGACCAGGGTCTCGAAGGGACCGACAGCGGTTGGAGTAACCCATCTGGGGGTCGATTAGAAGTCTTCCCAGTGGCACAAACCGAGCAAGCCAAGACAAAACTGTGAATGTCACGAGCCATCAGTGGCCACCAAAAGCGTTGCTTAACCAAAAGCTAGTGCGGCTGACTCCTGGATGACACGCTACGTTGGAGCAATGCCCCCACCGAATAACATCGGACCGACACCCCTCCGGCACAAACAACCGATTAGGCGGGCAACCGGGCGGAGGCGTTACCCCTTCTAAGGCCGTTTTGACCCTCGATTCAACCTCCCATGTGAGTGTGGAGACCACTAGGGTCCCGGGTAGGATGCACTCGGGAGTGGATGGGTGTTCGGAATGGTCAAAAATGCGAGAAAGGGAATCGGGTTTGACATTCTTGGAACCCGGGCGATACGAGAGAGAGAAGTCAAAACGTCCGAAAAGAGTGCCCACCGCGCCTGCCTGGAGTTGAGTCGCTTGGCGGTTCTGATATATTCTAAATTTTTGTGATCGGTCCAAACTATAAAAGGTACCCCGAACCCTCTAACCAATGGCGCCACTCCTCCAGTGCTAACTTCACTGCCAACAACTCTCTGTTGCCAATGTCGTAGTTGCGTTCCGCAGGTGATAACCGATGGGAAAGGAACGCGCAAGGGTGCATCTTGTCGTCAGAAGAGGAACGTTGGGAAAGTACCGCACCTACCCCCACCTCTGAAGCGTCCACCTCCACCACGAACTGACGCGAGGGATCGGGAGCTATGAGGATGGGAGCCGAAACAAAGCGGCTCTTGAGTTTGGCGAATGCAGCCTCGGCTGTATCGGACCACCTGAACGTCACTCTGGGGGGTTAAGGCGGTAAGAGGAGCGACTATCTGGCTAAAGTTGCGAACGAAACGCCGGTAGAAATTGGCGAATCCCAGAAACCTCTGTAGGGCCTTACGGGAATCTGGGCTTGGCCAATCCACCACAGCCTTAACCTTGTCAGGATCCATGCGAATACCTTCAGTCGAGACGATGTAACCTAGGAATGGAACGGATTGTGCATGAAAAATGCATTTCTCCGCCTTGACAAAAAGTCCATTCTCCAACAACCTCTGAAGTACTCGTCTGACGTGCTGAACGTGTTCCTGGAGAGAAGAAGAAAAAAATCAGTATGTCATCCAGGTAAACATATATGAACTGATCAATCATATCTCTCAGCACGTCATTGACGAGTGCCTGGAAAACCGCTGGGGAGTTGGATAGCCCAAAAGGCATGACCAAATATTCGAAGTGCCCTCTGGGGGTGTTAAACGCGGTCTTCCATTCGCCCCCCCCCCTTATGCGAACCAAATGATATGCATTCCGTAAATCCAACTTAGTGAACACGGATGCTCCCTGTAACCTTTCAAAGGCTGAGGACATCAACGGTAAGGGATAGGTATTCTTCACTGTGATGTTATTCAACCCACGGTAATCAATGCAAGGACGCAGAGAACCGTCCTTCTTCCCCACAAAGAAGAACCCCGCCCCCGCTGGAGAAGAGGAAGGACGAATGAATCCAGATGCCAGAGAATCAGAGATGTATCTCTCCATAGCCTCCCTCTCAGGAACAGAGAGTGAATATAACTTGCCTTTAGGCGGAGACTCACCTGGCAATAATTCTATTGCACAGTCATAGGGACGATGCGGAGGAAGAGAAGCAGCACGGGACTTACTGAACACCTCCTTCAGGTCGAGGTATTCAACGGGCACGTTAGACAAATCCACTGCCTCCTCTAGAAACACAGAATCAGACACAGACGAACAAGCAGACACCAAACAGGACTCAAGGCACTTGTTACTCCACATGGATATAGAGTTATGACCCCAGTCAACTCTGGGGTTGTGTTGGGTGAGCCAAGGGTGGCCGAGAACTAATGGTGCAAGGGGTGAGTCCATGAGTAGAAATGATAGTGTCTCAGTGTGATTGCCAGAAGTGATGAGTGTGATAGGTTCAGTGGTGTGAGAAATGTTGGGGAGTTCTTGACCATTGAGAGCGTTGACGGATATCTTGTGCGAGAGTGAGGTGATAGGAATCTGGAGTTTGTGAGCGAGCTTGAAGTCCATGAAATTACCCTCTGCTCCTGAGTCCAGTAAGGCTTGGGTGTCGTGCGTGTGGGTGGCCCATCTTAGTCTTACCGGGAGGAGAGTAGATGATGAGGTCTTCTCTGTGGTGACACCACCCGATAGTAGCCTCATGCTTACTACCGGGCCTGATCTTTTACCGGGCAGGAGTGGATAAAGTGGCCCGCTCTACCACAGTAGAGACAGAGTCCTTGGGATCTCCGCCTCTCCCTCTCTTCCCGGGAGAGGCGAGCTCTCCCCAGCTGCATGGGTTCGTGAGCGGAGGCTGAACTGGCCGTGTTCCCGCCGCTGGCATGCCAGCCCTCCGTGTCGTTATACGGTCTGTTAGGGCATGCTCGGCGGCCAATACGACTCAGACGAGCGTCGACCCTCAAGGCTAGTTCCACTAGTCCATTTAAATTCCTGGGAAGGTCCAGAACATAAATCTCCTTCTGGATCCGGTCCTCCAGCCCATGCAGGAACATGTCCCACTGCGCCTCCTCGTTCCACTGACACTCTGCGGCCAGAGTGCGGAATTGGATGGAGTATTCCGATACTGAACGGTCTCCTTGGCGAAGGTCAGCGGTAGTCTGGCCGCCTCCCTACCCGCCACGGCCCGATCGAAGACCCTTCTCATCTCCTCGGAGAGTGTCTGGAAAGAGGTGCAGCATGGGTCCTGGTTCGCCCACACCGCCGTTCCCCAAAGAGCCGCTTTGCCTGATAGCAGTGTGAGTACGAATGCTACCTTAGACTGTTCACGGTTGAAGGTCCGTGGCTGCAACGAGAATTGCATGGAACATCTCGTAAGAAAAGCTCTGCAATAGTCAGGATCACCTGAATAACCCTCTGGTGTCGGTAGCCGTGGCTCTAGCTGGGAATCCGGCTCTGGCGGGGCGGGTTGAACTGCCGGTGTAGGTGGCGCATCGAGACCCCTCAGATGTTGTAATTGTTGGGTCAGCTGGGATACCTGCGTCGCAAGGGCTTGTACTGCCCGACCTGTGCTGGAGATGTTCTCCTCTTGTTGATCCATTCTCGTGATACTGCGGGAAATGAATTCGGTCAGACTCGTTGAACTCGCTGCATCCATGGTCTGGTCAGATCGTTCTGTGACAATACAGAGGCGGATGCAAGATGCAAGCAACGATGGTTTAATGAATACAGTTTACAGCAGCAACAGGACAGACAGACTGTACTCAGACGGAATCCGACCCAGGGACTAGGGCGCATCTTCCTATGATAGCGTGCTGAGAAATCCAGGGAGTGTGTCCGGATGGGTAGGAGGAAGCACAGCAGATAATCCACACAAGGGCGGTGAGAGATGAGCACGGACACACGACACAACCTCAGAGAAACAACTCTGACAACAAGAAACACTGGTTACAGAACATATAAAGGGAAGATAAGTGATTCCAGCTGGCACAGACAATCAGGCCGAGATTGGGAACCACGCCCACACAAACACGGGAGAGAGAGAGAGAGAGAGAGAGAGAGAGAGAAGAGAGAGAGAGAGAGAGAGAGAGAGAGAGAGAGAGAGAGAGAGAGAGAGAGAGAGAGAGAGAGAGAGAGAGAGAGAGAGAGAGAGAGAGAGAGAGAGAGAGAGAGAGAAAGAGAAAGAGAAAGAGAAAGAGAGAGGGAGGCAGTGGATTCATGAACCGTGACAATTTGCCCACTGATAAAGAAAGGATCAGTCTATAATTGTAATGGTAGGTTTATTTGAACAGTGAGAGACAGAATAACAACAAAAAAATCCTGAAAATCACATGTCAAAAAATGTTATAAATTGATTTGCATTTTAATGAGGGAAATAAGTATTTGACCCTTCTGCACAACATGACTTAGTACTTGGTGGCAAAACCCTTGTTGGCAATCAGAGGTCAGACGTTTCTTGTAGTTGGCCACCAGGTTTGCACACATCTCAGGAGGGATTTTGTCCCACTCCTCTTTGCAGATCTTCTCCAAATCATTAAGGTTTCGAGGCTGACGTTTGGCAACTCGAACCTTCAGCTCCCTCCACAGATTTTCTATGGGATTAAGGTCTGGAGACTCTTTGTTGCCTTGGCTGTGTGTTTTGGGTCATTGTCATGCTGGAATACCCATCCACGACCCATTTACAATGCCCTGGCTGAGGGAAGGAGGTTCTCACCCAAGATTTGACGGTACATGGCCCCGTCCATCGTCCCTTTGAGGGGTTGAAGTTGTCCTGACCTCTTAGCAGAAAAACACCCCCAATGCATAATGTTTCCACCTCCATGTTTGACGGTGGGGATGGTGTTCTTGAGGTCATATGCAGCATTCCTCCTCCTCCAAACACAGTGAGTTTGTTGATGCCAAAGAGCTCCATTTTGGTCTCGTTTGACCACAATACTTTCAACCAGTTGTCCTCTGAATCATTCAGATGTCTATTGGCAAACTTCAGACGGGCATGTATATGTGCTTTCTTGAGCAGGGGGACTTTGCGGGCGCTGCAGGATTTCAGTCCTTCACGGCGTAGTGTGTTACCAATTGTTTTCTTGGTGACTATGATCCCAGCTGCCTTGAGATCATTGACAAGATCCTCCCGTGTAGTTCTGATTCCTCACCGTTCTCATGATCATTGCAACTCCACGAGGTGAGATCTTGCATGGAGCCCCAGGTCGAGGGAGATTGACAGTTTCTTCCATTTGCGAATAACCGCGCCAACTGTTGTCACCTTCTCACCAAGCTGCTTGGCGATGGTCTTGTAGCCAATTCTAGCCTTGTGTAGGTCTACAATCTTGTCCCTGACATCCTTGGAGAGCTCTTTGGTTCTGGCCATGGTGGAGAGCTTGGAATCTGACTGATTGATTGATTGATTGATTGCTTCTGTGGACAGGTGTCTTTTATACAGGTAGCAAAGTGAGATTACGAGCACTACCTTTAAGAGTGTGCTCTTAATCTCAGCTCGTTACCTGTATAAAAGACACCTAGGAGCCAGAAATCTTTCTGATTGAGAGGGGGTCAAATACTTATTTCCCTCATTAAAATGCAAATCAATTTATAACATTTTTGACATGTGATTTTCTGGATTTTTTTGTTGTTATTCTGTCTCTCACTGTTCAAATAAACCTACCATTACAATTATAGACGGATAATTTCTTTGTCAGTGGGCGAACCTACAAAATCATCAGGAGATTCAATGTACCTTACTCAAACCAGTGAATACTTATTATAAATGAGATCATTAACTATCATCTCTTGGAGTATCCAGGGCCTGAACTCTTCACATTTTGGTTCTAAAACAACACATTCAGAATGGATTCAAAACATCAGGGGACAGGACTGTATCTGTATCTTTATGGAAGAGGCACCGGTCCCCACTGGGAGACCGTCACTGTGCTGGCTCCTCCTCTACCCTGGTGGAGTA
>NW_024608589.1:0-20000 GCF_018296145.1 Oncorhynchus tshawytscha | reverse complement strand
TAACTCACAGTACCAAAACAATAAAGATGGTGTCAATTCAGCTTCTCAAAACATCAACTGCATATTCCAAAACAGCAGCATCGAAATCAAATTTGAGAAAAAACAAAGAAATGCAACATCAGAAACATTAAAAACAAAATGTTTCAGAAAAATGGTTTGATAACGAATGTAAAACAATTAGAAAACAGCTGAGACAAATGTCAAATGAAAAACATAAGCAGCAAAACAACCCTGAGCTACGATATGAAAACTTTGAAACTCTGAAACAGTACAAACATACACTTTAACACAAGAAATTGAATTATACCAATAAGACCCTTGATGAAACTCGAAAACGCAATAGACCAAAATCAGTTCTGGGACATGTGGAACAATTTAAGCACGACAAAGTCACAAGAATTGGCCATACAAGATGAAGGAATTTGGAAAACTTATTTTGATAATCTATATGGAAACATGCCACAAAAAGCCTTACAACAGAACCAATTAGAAATTCAAGAGAAATGGAACAGTCATTAAAAACAACCTAAATCCATTAGATTATACCCAATAACCCAACAAGAACTAGATGAAGAGATAACATCTATAAAACCAACGAAGGCTTGTGGTCTAGATAACATCAGAAATGAAATGCTGAAAAACAGCACACCTGAGTTGCAAAATGCTGCGTTTAAATTGTTTAACATTGGTATTAACGTCTGTCTGCTTTCCTGATGTCTGGAGCCAGGGACTCATCTTCTCTATCCACAAAAGTGACAAATCAGACCCCAATAATTACAGGGGAATTTGCGTAAACAGTAACTTGGGAATGATTTTCTGTAGCATTTTGAATTCAAGAATTCAAACCTTTCTTCAAGAAAAAAAATGTAATAAGTAAATGTCAAATTGGCTTTCTTCCTAACCATCGCACTACTGACCATAGATACACCTTACACACACTCATTAATAAACACCATCACACTACTGACCATGTATAGACTTTACACACACTAATTAATAAACACGTCCACCAAAAAAAAGAGGGCAAAATCTTTGCTTGCTTTATTGACTTTAAAAAAGCATTTGATTTTATTTGGCACGAAGGAATATTCTACAATATTCTCCAAAGTGGGCTTGGTGGTAAGGTGTATGACTTAATAAAATGTATGTACACAGAAAACAAGTGTGCAATAAAAATCAAAAACAAAAGAACAGAATTATTTTCACAATGTCAAAGTGTGAGACAAGGCTGCAGTTTGAGTCCAAATCTTTTCAATTTTTTTATCAATGATTTAGCAGACATGTTAGACCAATCTCCAGCTCCAGGACTCACACTATTTGACACAGAGGTGAAATACCTGCTATATGCTGATGACTTGGTACTTCTATCACCAACCAAATAAGGTCTTCAACAGAACATTAATATTCTAGAGCAATATTGCCATAATTGGGCCCTGGCAGTAAATTTCCAAAAAACAAAAATCATGATTGAACACACTAAAAATTACACCTACCTTGGTCTGACCATATCTGCATCGGGAAACTTTAATATGGCAGTGAATGCACTCAAAGAAAAAGCCCGCAGAGCAATGTATGCAATAAAAATGAAATTATTCAAAATCAACATCCCAATTAGAATTTGGACCAAAATATTTGACAGTTTAATCCTACCAATAGCTCTTTACGGAAGTGAGGTTTGGGGGCCACTCAATAAACTGGACTTTAAAATGTGGGACAAACATCCAATTGAAGCCCTGAATTGGGCCGTTTTCCAGTAATAATGAAAATACAGAAAAGATCATAACATTTTTTGACCAAATTCAAGTCCAAATTCAAGTCTGCAATTTAAATCACTTCAAACCCAAGAGCTGAGTCCAGAAACGAGCCCTCTCAGTCAGCTGGGGTTGGACCTCACCAACCAAGCTGAGTCCAGAAACGAGCCCTCTCAGTCAGCTGGGGTTGGACCTCACCAACCAAGCTGAGTCCAGAAACGAGCCCTCTCAGTCAGCTGGGGTTGGACCTCACCAACCAAGCTGAGCCCAGAAACAAGCCCTCTCAGTCAGCTGGGGTTGGACCTCACCAACCAAGCTGAGTCCAGAAACGAGCCCTCTCAGTCAGCTGGGGTTGGACCTCACCAACCAAGCTGAGTCCAGAAACGAGCCCTCTCAGTCAGCTGGGGTTGGACCTCACCAACCAAGCTGAGTCCAGAAACGAGCCCTCTCAGTCAGCTGGGGTTGGACCTCACCAACCAAGCTGAGTCCAGAAACGAGCCCTCTCAGTCAGCTGGGGTTGGACCTCACCAACCAAGCTGAGCCCAGAAACAAGCCCTCTCAGTCAGCTGGGGTTGGACCTCACCAACCAAGCTGAGCCCAGAAACGAGCCCTCTCAGTCAGCTGGGGTTGGACCTCACCAACCAAGCTGAGTCCAGAAACGAGCCCTCTCAGTCAGCTGGTGTTGGACCTCACCAACCAAGCTGAGTCCAGAAACGAGCCCTCTCAGTCAGCTGGTGTTGGACCTCACCAACCAAGCTGAGTCCAGAAACAAGCCCTCTCAGTCAGCTGGGGTTGGACCTCACCAACCAAGCTGAGCCCAGAAACGAGCCCTCTCAGTCAGCTGGGGTTGGACCTCACCAACCAAGCTGAGCCCAGAAACGAGCCCTCTCAGTCAGCTGGGGTTGGACCTCACCAACCAAGCTGAGTCCAGAAATGAGCCCTCTCAGTCAGCTGGTGTTGGACCTCACCAACCAAGCTGAGTCCAGAAACGAGCCCTCTCAGTCAGCTGGTGTTGGACCTCACCAACCAAGCTGAGTCCAGAAACGAGCCCTCTCAGTCAGCTGGGGTTGGACCTCACCAACCAAGCTGAGCCCAGAAACGAGCCCTCTCAGTCAGCTGGGGTTGGACCTCACCAACCAAGCTGAGTCCAGAAATGAGCCCTCTCAGTCAGCTGGTGTTGGACCTCACCAACCAAGCTGAGTCCAGAAACGAGCCCTCTCAGTCAGCTGGTGTTGGACCTCACCAACCAAGCTGAGTCCAGAAACGAGCCCTCTCAGTCAGCTGGGGTTGGACCTCACCAACCAAGCTGAGCCCAGAAACGAGCCCTCTCAGTCAGCTGGGGTTGGACCTCACCAACCAAGCTGAGCCCAGAAACGAGCCCTCTCAGTCAGCTGGGGTTGGACCTCACCAACCAAGCTGAGCCCAGGAACGAGCCCTCTCAGTCAGCTGGTGTTGGATCTCACCAACCAAGCTGAGCCCAGGAACGAGCCCTCTCAGTCAGCTGGTGTTGGATCTCACCAACCAAGCTGAGCCCAGAAACGAGCCCTCTCAGTCAGCTGGTGTTGGATCTCACCAACCAAGCTGAGCCCAGAAACGAGCCCTCTCAGTCAGCTGGTGTTGGATCTCACCAACAAAGCTGACGCCAGCACTGCTTCAAAAGAAAGAATTCCAATAAACTAAATCATGAACCAATCAAAGGACTCATATTTACAACGTTGGAAAAACTAAACAAAATCCCAAAGCCGACTAAATTGCTATCTGGCCCTAGACAGGGAATATGAATTGGCTGATTATCTCTACTCTGTCAGAGATACGAAGCAGAGACAGATCCTTACCAAGAGGAGCGTGTATGTGGTCACTGCACGACAGGGGAGGTAGAAACAGAGATGCACTTTCTCCTTTACTGTGAGAAATATAATCCTCAACAAGAGATTAATTATTCATATAAATTACTACATTTATTCCAAATTTGATCTTATTAAAAGGAAAAACAACAAATACTCATAGGTGAAGGAGTTGCAGCCAAATATGTATTTGTGTCACGTTCTGACCATAGTTCTGTTATTTTATCTTTGTTTTAGTATGGTCAGGGCGTGAGTTGGGGTGGGCAGTCTATGTTTGTTTTTCTATGTTGGTTTTTGTGTTTGGCCTAGTATGGTTCTCAATCAGAGGCAGCTGTCAATTGTTGTCCCTAATTGAGAATCGTACTTAGGTAGCCTGGGTTTCACTTTTGGTTTGTGGGTGTTTGTTTCCGTGTGAGTGTTTGGGCCACACGGTACTGTTTCGGTTTTGGGTTTGTGGGTGTTTGTTTCCGTGTGAGTGTTTGGGCCACACGGTACTGTTTCGGTTTTGGGTTGTGGGTGTTTGTTTCCGTGTGAGTGTTTGGGCCACACGGTACTGTTTCGGTTTTGGGTTGTGGGTGTTTGTTTCCGTGTGAGTGTTTGTCGCCACTCCTCCTCAGACGGAGAGGACGATACTCGTTACAATTTGCCTGCCAAAGCCAGAGACACTGAATAACAACATCTGCATAGTAAACAGTAACTTACTTATTATTTTATAATTGTTATTGTTGTTATTGCTATTATTATTGTTGTTGTGATTATCATTCCAAACAGTAGTGGTATGGTTCATTTTTCATTTCATTTTTCATTTTTGCATTATTATTTAATACCATTTCATATTATTATTTGTTATTGTTTATAATTTTATTACAATGTATATTGTATACATTGTTGCTTTGGCAATTTCATGCCAATAAAGCAGCTTGAATTTGAATATGAGAGAGAGAAGGAGACAGAGAGAGAGACAGAGAGAGGGAGCGACAGAGAGAGAGAGAGACAGAGAGAGAGACAGAGATGGAGAGGGAGCGACAGAGAGAGAGAACTCTGTCATCAGAGGGGAGAGAGAGAGAGAGAGAGAGAGAGAGAGAGAGAGAGAGACGGAGAGGGATCGACAGAGAGAGAGAGAGCGGAGAGGGATCGACAGAGAGAGAGAGAGATGGAGAGGGAGAGACAGAGAGAGATGAGAGGAGAGAGAGAGAGAGAGAGAGAGAGACAGAGAGAGAGACAGAGAGAGAGAGAGAGAGAGAGAGAGAGAGAGAGAGAGAGAGAGAGAGAGAGAGAGGAGAGAGAGAGAGAGAGAGAGAGAGAGAGAGAGAGAGAGAGAGAGAGAGCGACAGAGAGAGAGAGAGGAGAGAGAGAGAGAGAGAGCGACAGAGAGAGAGAGAGAGAGAGAGAGGTGTCAGTCATCAGAGAGGTGGGAGGGATTGTTATTTCTGTACTTCAACTTTGGCGCTGTTGTCTGGAGTGCAGAGGGTGAGTCATTTTGGATGGTGGGATCCCTCCCTCTGTTGTTAAATCCTACCTTGCAGCTGTTTATTGTCCTCGTTCCCCACAGGTGTCACACCCTGATCTGTTGTTGTCTTTGTGCTTGTCTCCACCATCCTCTAGGTGTCACACCCTGATCTGTTGTTGTCTTTGTGCTTGTCTCCACCATCCTCTAGGTGTCACACCCTGATCTGTTTTTATCTTTGTGCTTGTCTCCACCATCCTCTAGGTGTCACACCCTGATCTGTTGTTCTCTTTGTGCTTGTCTCCACCCCCCTCTAGGTGTCGCCTATCTGCCCCATTATCCCCGGTGTATTTATATCTGTGTTCTCTGTTTGTTTGTTTGCCAGTTCATTTTGTTCGTCCAGTTAACCAGCATTTTTCCCCTTGTCTGTTTCTAGTTCCTGTTATCTAGTTTTCCCGATTTTGACCATTCTGCCTGTCCTGACCCTGAGCCTGCCTGTCCTGACCCTGAGCCTGCCTGCCTGACCCTGAGCCTGCCTGCCCTGACCCTGAGCCTGCCTGCCCTGACCCTGACCCTGAGCCTGCCTGCCCTGACCCTGAGCCTGCCTTCCTGCCTGAGCCAGCCTGCCTGACCCTGAGCCTGCCTGTCCTGACCCTGAGCCTGCCTGTCCTGAGCCTGCCTGTCCTGACCCTGAGCCTGCCTGTCCTGACCCTGAGCCTGCCTGCAATGACCCTGAGCCTGCCTGCCCTGACCCTGAGCCTGCCTGTCCTGACCCTGCCTGTCCTGACTGCATCTGAGTCTTCCCTAAAACGTGATAACAGGAGGCTTCTCACACGGAGAGGAGGAGGAGAGAGGGAAGGTAGAAAGAGAGAAAGAAAGAGAGAGAGAGAGGACATTTGCTCCCTCCCTCTCCTCCCTCAGGTCTATCTCCCCTCCCTCTCCTCCCTCAGGTCTAACTCCCCTCCCTCTCCTCCCTCAGGTCTATCTCCCCTCCCTCTCCTCCCTCAGGTCTAACTCCCCTCCCTCTCCTCCCTCAGGTCTATCTCCCCTCCCTCTCTCCTCCCTCCCTCCTCTCCTCTCATCTCCCCCTCCTCTCCTCCCTCAGGTCTAACTCCCCTCCCTCTTCTCCCTCAGGTCTATCTCCCCTCCCTCTTCTCCCTCAGGTCTATCTCCCCTCCCTCTTCTCCCTCAGGTCTAACTCCCCTCCCTCTTCTCCCTCAGGTCTAACTCCCCTCCCTCTTCTCCCTCAGGTCTATCTCCCCTCCCTCTCCTCCCTCAGGTCTATCTCCCCTCCCTCTCTCCTTCTCCACTTCTATCTCTCCCTTCCTCCTCTCCCTCCCTCTTCTCCCTCAGGTCTATCTCCCCCCTCCCTCTCCTCCCTCAGGTCTAACTCCCCTCCCTCTCCTCCCTCAGGTCTAACTCCCCTCCCTCTCCTCCCTCGGGTCTATCTCCCCTCCCTCTCTCCTTCTCCACTTCGCTCTCCCTTCCTCCTCTCCCTCCCTCTTCTCCCTCAGGTCTATCTCCCCTCTCTCCTCCCTCAGGTCTAACTCCCCTCCCTCTTCTCCCTCAGGTCTAACTCCCCTCCCTCTCCTCCCTCAGGTCTATCTCCCCTCCCTCTCCTCCCTCAGGTCTATCTCCCCTCCCTCTCCTCCCTCAGGTCTATCTCCCCTCCCTCTTCTCCCTCGGGTCTAACTCCCCTCCCTCTTCTCCCTCAGGTCTATCTCCCCTCCCTCTCCTCCCTCAGGTCTAACTCCCCTCCCTCTTCTCCCTCAGGTCTATCTCCCCTCCCTCTCCTCCCTCAGGTCTAACTCCCCTCCCTCTTCTCCCTCAGGTCTATCTCCCCTCCCTCTCCTCCCTCAGGTCTATCTCACCTCCCTCTCCTCCCTCAGGTCTATCTCCCCTCCCTCTCCTCCCTCGGGTCTATCTCCCCTCCCTCTCTCCTTCTCCACTTCGCTCTCCCTTCCTCCTCTCCCTCCCTCTTCTCCCTCAGGTCTATCTCCCCTCCCTCTCCTCCCTCAGGTCTAACTCCCCTCCCTCTTCTCCCTCAGGTCTATCTCCCCTCCCTCTCCTCCCTCAGGTCTATCTCCCCTCCCTCTCCTCCCTCGGGTCTAACTCCCCTCCCTCTCCTCCCTCGGGTCTATCTCCCCTCCCTCTCCTCCCTCAGGTCTATCTCCCCTCCCTCTCCTCCCTCAGGTCTAACTCCCCTCCCTCTCCTCCCTCAGGTCTATCTCCCCTCCCTCTCCTCCCTCAGGTCTATCTCCCTCCCCCTCTCCTCCCTCAGGTCTATCTCCCCTCCCTCTCCTCCCTCAGGTCTAACTCCCCTCCCTCTCCTCCCTCAGGTCTATCTCCCCTCCCTCTCCTCCCTCAGGTCTATCTCCCCTCCCTCTCCTCCCTCAGGTCTATCTCCCCTCCCTCTTCTCCCTCAGGTCTATCTCCCCTCCCTCTCCTCCCTCAGGTCTATCTCCCCTCCCTCTTCTCCCTCAGGTCTATCTCCCCTGCCTCTCTCCTCCCTCAGGTCTAACTCCCCTCCCTCTTCTCCCTCAGGTCTAACTCCACTCCCTCTTCTCCCTCAGGTCTAACTCCCCTCCCTCTTCTCCCTCAGGTCTATCTCCCCTCCCTCTTCTCCCTCAGGTCTATCTCCCCTCCCTCTCCTCCCTCAGGTCTATCTCCCCTCCCTCTCCTCCCTCAGGTCTAACTCCCCTCCCCTCCTCCCTCAGGTCTATCTCCCCTCCCTCTCTCCTTCTCCACTTCGCTCTCCCTTCCTCCTCTCCCTCCCTCTTCTCCCTCAGGTCTATCTCCCCTCCCTCTTCTCCCTCAGGTCTAACTCCCCTCCCTCTCCTCCCTCAGGTCTATCTCCCCTCCCTCTTCTCCCTCAGGTCTATCTCCCCTCCCTCTTCTCCCTCAGGTCTATCTCCCCTCCCTCTTCTCCCTCAGGTCTATCTCCCCTCCCTCTTCTCCCTCAGGTCTATCTCCCCTCCCTCTTCTCCCTCAGGTCTATCTCCCCTCCCTCTCCTCCCTCAGGTCTATCTCCCCTCCCTCTTCTCCCTCAGGTCTATCTCCCCTCCCTCTCCTCCCTCAGGTCTAACTCCCCTCCCTCTTCTCCCTCAGGTCTAACTCCCCTCCCTCTTCTCCCTCGGGTCTAACTCCCCTCCCTCTTCTCCCTCAGGTCTATCTCCCCTCCCTCTCCTCCCTCAGGTCTATCTCGCCTCCCTCTTCTCCCTCGGGTCTAACTCCCCTCCCTCTTCTCCCTCAGGTCTATCTCCCCTCCCTCTCCTCCCTCGGGTCTATCTCCCCTCCCTCTCTCCTTCTCCACTTCGCTCTCCCTTCCTCCTCTCCCTCCCTCTTCTCCCTCAGGTCTATCTCCCCTCCCTCTCCCCCTCAGGTCTAACTCCCCTCCCTCTCCTCCCTCAGGTCTAACTCCCTCCCTCTCCTCCCTCGGGTCTATCTCCCCTCCCTCTCTCCTTCTCCACTTCGCTCTCCCTTCCTCCTCTCCCTCCCTCTTCTCCCTCAGGTCTATCTCCCCTCCCTCTCCTCCCTCAGGTCTAACTCCCCTCCCTCTCCTCCCTCAGGTCTAACTCCCCTCCCTCTCCTCCCTCGGGTCTATCTCCCCTCCCTCTCTCCTTCTCCACTTCGCTCTCCTTCCTCCTCTCCCTCCCTCTCCTCCCTCAGGTCTATCTCCCCTCCCTCTCTCCTTCTCCACTTCGCTCTCCCTTCCTCCTCTCCCTCCCTCTTCTCCCTCAGGTCTATCTCCCCCCTCCCTCTCCTCCCTCAGGTCTAAGTCCCCTCCCTCTTCTCCCTCAGGTCTATCTCCCCTCCCTCTCCTCCCTCAGGTCTATCTCCCCTCCCTCTCCTCCCTCGGGTCTAACTCCCCCCTCCCTCTCCTCCCTCGGGTCTATCTCCCCTCCCTCTCTCCTTCTCCACTTCGCTCTCCCTTCCTCCTCTCCCTCCCTCTCCTCCCTCAGGTCTAACTTCCCCTCCCTCTCTCCTTCTCCACCTCGCTCTCCCTTCCTCCTCTCTCTCCCTCAGATCTATCTCCCCTCCCACCCTCCTTCTCCACCTCACTCTCCCTTCCTCCTCTCCCTCCCTCAGGTCTATCTCCCCACCCTCCCTCCCTCCCTCCCTCCCTCCCTCCCTCCCTTCCTCAGGTCTATCTCTCCCCCTCTCTTCCCTGTGGCAGTGGAACAGACGCCCCTCAGGAAATCATTACTTGCATCATTACCATTCAAACACTTTTATGTACCAGCTCCTGGATTCTCCCCTCCCCCCTCAATCCCTCCTCTCCTCCCTCCCTCCATCTCTCCTCTCGTCTCCTCTCCTCTCTCCCTCCATCCCTCCTCCCCTCCCTCCATTTCTCCTCTCCTCTCCTCTCCTCTCCTCTCCTCTCCTCTCCTCTCCTCTCCTCTCCTCTCCTCTCTCTCTCTCCTCTCCATCTCTCCTCCCTCCTCCTCTCTCTCTCCTCCCTCCATCTCTCCTCCCTCCCTCCATCTCTCTCCTTTCCTCTCCTCCCTCCATCCCTCCTCTCTTCCCCTCCCTCCCTCCATCCCTCCTCTCCTTTCCTCTCCTCCCTCCATCCCTACTCTCTTCCCCTCCCTCCCTCCATCCCTCCTCTCCTGTCCTCCCTCCACCCCCTCTCTTCCCCTCCCTCCCTCCATCCCTCCTCTCCTGTCCTCCCTCCATCCCCCTCTCTTCCCCTCCCTCCCTCCATCCCTCCTTTCCTCTCTCCCTCCATCCCCCTCTCTTCCCCTCCCTCCCTCCATCCCTCCTCTCCTGTCCTCCCTCCATCCCCCTCTCTTCCCCTCCCTCCATCCCCCTCTCTTCCCCCCCTCCCTCCATCCCTCCTTTCCTCTCTCCCTCCACCCCCTCTCTTCCCCTCCCTCCACCCCCTCTCTTCCCCTCCCTCCCTCCATCCCTCCTTTCCTCTCTCCCTCCACCCCCTCTCTTCCCCTCCCTCCACCCCCTCTCTTCCCCTCCCTCCCTCCATCCCTCCTTTCCTCTCTCCCTCCACCCCCTCTCTTCCCCTCCCTCCACCCCCTCTCTTCCCCTCCCTCCCTCCATCCCTCCTTTCCTCTCTCCCTCCACCCCCTCTCTTCCCCTCCCTCCATCCCTTCTTTCCTCTCTCCCTCCAACCCTCCTTTCCTCTCTCCCTCCATCCCTCCTTTCCTCTCTCCCTCCATCCCTCCTTTCCTCTCTCCCTCCATCCCTCCTTTCCTCTCTCCCTCCATCCCTCCTTTCCTCTCTCCCTCCATCCCTCCTTTCCTCTCTCCCTCCATCCCTCCTTTCCAGTCCCCCCTCTCTCCTCTCCATCCCTCCTTTCCTCTCTCCCTCCATCCCTCCTCTCCTCTCTCCCTCCATCCCTCCTTTTCTATCTCCCTCCATCCCTCCTTTCCTCTCTCCCTCCATCCCTCCTTTCCTCTCTCCCTCCATCCCTCCTTTCCTCTCTCCCTCATCCCTCTTTTCCTCCCTCCCTCCATCCCTCCTTTCCTCTCTCCCTCCATCCCTCCTTTCCTCTCTCCCTCCACCCCTCCTTTCCTCTCTCCCTCCCTCCCTCCATCCCTCCTTTCCTCTCTCCCTCCATCCCTCCTTTCCTCTCTCCCTCCATCCCTCCTTTCCTCTCTCCCTCCATCCCTCCTTTCCTCTCTCCCTCCATCCCTCCTTTCCTCTCTCCCTCCATCCCTCCTTTCCTCTCTCCCTCCATCCCTCCTTTCCTCTCTCCCTCCATCCCTCCTTTCCTCTCTCCCTCCATCCCTCCTTTCCTCCCTCCCTCCATCCCTCCTTTCCTCCCTCCCTCCATCCCTCCTTTCCTCTCTCCCTCCACCCCTCCTTTCCTCTCTCCCTCCCTCCCTCCATCCCTCCTTTCCTCTCTCCCTCCATCCCTCCTTTCCTCTCTCCCTCCATCCCTCCTTTCCTCTCTCCCTCCACCCCTCCTTTCCTCTCTCCCTCCCTCCCTCCATCCCTCCTTTCCTCTCTCCCTCCATCCCTCCTTTCCTCTCTCCCTCCATCCCTCCTTTCCTCTCTCCCTCCATCCCTCCTTTCCTCTCTCCCTCCATCCCTCCTTTCCTCTCTCCCTCCATCCCTCCCCATTCCTCTCTCCCTCCATCCCTCCTTTCCTCTCTCCCTCCACCCCCCCTCCTCCCCAGGAGACTCTTCCCCTCCCTCCACCCCCTCTCTTCCCCTCCCTCCCTCCATCCCTCCTTTCCTCTCTCCCTCCACCGCCCTCTCTTCCCCTCCCTCCACCCCCTCTCTTCCCCTCCCTCCCTCCATCCCTCCTTTCCTCTCCTCTCTGTCCCTCTCCTCTCTCCTCCTAGGAGACCAGCCCTCTCCTCTCTCCTCCTAGGAGACCAGCCCTCTCCTCTCTCCTCCTAGGAGACCAGCCCTCTCCTCTCTCCTCCTAGGAGACCAGCCCTCTCCTCTCTCCTCCTAGGAGACCAGCCCTCTCCTCTCCCCTCCTAGGAGACCAGCCCTCTCCTCTCTCATGATTAGACTCTGTTAGGGTACCAGTCTGTATATCTCCTCCTAGGAGACCAGCCCTCTCCTCTCTCCTCCTAGGAGACCAGTCCTATCCTCTCTCCTCCTAGGAGACCAGCCCTATCCTCTCTCCTCCTAGGAGACCAGCCCTCTCCTCTCCCATGATTAGACTCTGTTAGGACACCAGTCTGTATATCTCCTCCTAGGAGACCAGCCTGTATATCTCCTCCTAGGAGACCAGTCCTATCCTCTCTCATGATTAGACTCTGTTAGGACACCAGTCTGTATATCCCCTCCTAGGAGACCAGCCCTCTCCTCTCTCCTCCTAGGAGACCAGCCCTCTCCTCTCCCATGATTAGACTCTGTTAGGACACCAGTCTGTATATCCCCTCCTAGGAGACCAGCCCTCTCCTCTCCCATGATTAGACTCTGTTAGGACACCAGTCTGTATATCCCCTCCTAGGAGACCAGCCCTCTCCTCCCCCATGATTAGAATGAAGCCCAATGTTTCCATTGAGAGCCCTCAGCCATGTAAACTCTGGCTATTGGTGCAGAATAATAGACAATCCCCAAATGTTTAAAATAGAGCCGTCTGTTTCCAATGAGAGACGTGGTTATTGGTGTAGATTGAGTACAGAAGACTAGATGAGTCGTGGTTATTGGTGTAGATTGAGTACAGAAGACTAGATGATTGTAATGAGAGTCATGGTTATTGGTGCAGATTGAGTACAGAACAGCAGCTGTTGGAGTTGTTCAGTCTTCATTAGCTGAATGGTAATGAGTTAGCAGACGTGTGTGTGTGTGTGTGTGTGTGTGTGTGTGTGTGTGTGTGTGTGTGTGTGTGTGTGTGTTAGCAGAATGGTAATGATGTAGTGGAAGTTAGTACAGCTACTGGCTTTATGGGGAAGCAAAGCAAAGGAATACATGGAGGGAGGGTGTAACGTACTGGAAGATCTCTGTCCTATAAATACTGAGGTGGGTTGAAGAAATGGAGGGAGGGTGAAACATACTGGAAGATCTCTGTTCTAGAAATACTGAGGTGGGTTGAAGAACCGGAGGGAGGGTGTAACATACTGGAAGATCTCTGTTCTAGAAATACTGAGGTGGGTTGAAGAACCGGAGGGAGGGTGTAACATAGTGGAAGATCTCTGTCCTATAAATACTGAGGTGGGTTGAAGAACCCGAGGGAGGGTGTAACAGAAAGTTTTCTTTGATAGTTTACCAATAATTGATATCTCAATTATCTCAGTAGTCAGTGTCTCTATTGAGACTGTCTCAGTACTGTCAGTCAGTATTGAAACTGTCTCCGTACTGTCTGTGTCTGTATTGAGACTGTTTCAGTACTGTCTGTGTCTGTATTGAAACCTCTGTCGCAGTACTGTCAGTGTCTATATTGAGACTGTCTCAGTACTGTCAGTGTCTCTATTGAGACTGTCTCAGTACTGTCTGTGTCTCTATTGAGACTGTCTCAGTACTGTCTGTGTCTCTATTGAGACTGTCTCAGTACTGTCTGTGTCTGTATTGAGACTGTCTCAGTACTGTCTGTGTCTATATTGAGACTGTCTCAGTACTGTCAGTGTCTATATTGAGACTGTCTCAGTACTGTCAGTGTCTCTATTGAGACTGTCTCAGTACTGTCTGTGTCTGTATTGAGACTGTCTCAGTACTGTCTGTGTCTATATTGAGACTGTCTCAGTACTGTCAGTGTCTATATTGAAACCTCTGTCGCAGTACTGTCAGTGTCTATATTGAGACTGTCTCAGTACTGTCAGTGTCTGTCCTGAGACTGTCTCAGTACTGTCAGTGTCTATATTGAGACTGTCTCAGTACTGTCTGTGTCTATATTGAGACTGTCTCAGTACTGTCGTTGTCTATATTGAGAGTCTCAGTACTGTCATTGTCTGTCCTGAGACTGTCTCAGTACTGTCGTTGTCTATATTGAGACTGTCGCAGTACTGTCTGTGTCTGTATTGAGACTGTCTCAGTAATGTCTGTGTCTATATTGAGACTGTCTCAGTACTGTCTGTGTCTATATTGAGACTGCCTCAGCACTGTCTGTGTCTATATTGAAACCTCTGTCTCAGTAATGTCTGTGTCTATATTGAGACTGTCTCAGTACTGTCTGTGTCTATATTGAGACTGCCTCAGCACTGTCTGTGTCTATATTGAAACCTCTGTCTCAGTACTGTCTGTGTCTATATTGAAACCTCTGTCTCAGTACTGTCTGTGTCTATATTGAAACCTCTGTCTCAGTAATGTCTGTGTCTATATTGAGACTGTCTCAGTACTGTCTGTGTCTATATTGAGACTGCCTCAGCACTGTCTGTGTCTATATTGAAACCTCTGTCTCAGTACTGTCTGTGTCTATATTGAAACCTCTGTCTCAGTACTGTCTGTGTCTATATTGAGACTGTCTCAGTACTGTCTGTGTCTATATTGAGACTGTCTCAGTACTGTCTGTGTCTGTATTGAGACTGTCTCAGTACTGTCAGTGTCTATATTGAGACTGTCTCAGTACTGTCTGTGTCTATATTGAGACTGTCTCAGTACTGTCTGTGTCTATATTGAGACTGTCTCAGTACTGTCAGTGTCTGTCCTGAGACTGTCTCAGTACTGTCTGTGTCTATATTGAAACCTCTGTCTCAGTACTGTCAGTGTCTGTCCTGAGACTGTCTCCCCTCAGTAAGGCCCTCTGCCCCCTCAGTAAGGCCCCCTGCCCCCTCAGTAAGGCCCCCTGCCCCCTCAGTAAGGCCCCCTGCCCCCTCAGTAAGGCCCCCTGCCCCCTCAGTAAGGCCCCCTGCCCCCTCAGTAGAGCCCCCTGCCCCCTCAGTAAGGCCCTCTGCTCTCCAGATGATATTGAAATCAACAGCTCTGTTCTGTGGGTTTCTCTGCCGTCCCTCCAGGCACCCCCTAGGTACAGGAACTGATCCCAGCTAGTGGAGTGGCTGGCGATGGGCCTGAGCCTCTGTCTCTGTCCCTCTGGTTCTAGCCTCCCAGGACTATAATAGATCTCTGTCTCTGTCCCTCTGGTTCTAGCCTCCCAGGACTATAATGGATCTCTGTCTCTGTCCCTCTGGTTCTAGCCTCCCAGGGCTATAATGGATCTCTGTCTCTGTTCCTTTGGTTCTAGCCTCCCAGGACTATAATGGATCTCTGTCTCTGTCCCTCTGGTTCTAGCCTCCCAGGACTATAATGGATCTCTGTCTCTGTCCCTCTGGTTCTAGCCTCCCAGGGCTGTAATAGATCTCTGTCTCTGTCCCTCTGGTTCTAGCCTCCCAGGGCTATAATAGATCTCTGTCTCTGTCCCTCTGGTTCTAGCCTCCCAGGACTATAATGGATCTCTGTCTCTGTCCCTCTGGTTCTAGCCTCCCAGGGCTACAATGGATCTCTGTCTCTGTCCCTCTGGTTCTAGCCTCCCAGGGCTACAATGGATCTCTGTCTCTGTCCCTCTGGTTCTAGCCTCCCAGGACTATAATGGATCTCTGTCTCTGTCCCTCTGGTTCTAGCCTCCCAGGACTATAATGGATCTCTGTCTCTGTCCCTCTGGTTCTAGCCTCCCAGGGCTATAATATATCTCTGTCTCTGTCCCTCTGGTTCTAGCCTCCCAGGGCTATAATGGATCTCTGTCTCTGTCCCTCTGGTTCTAGCCTCCCAGGACTATAATGGATCTCTGTCTCTGTCCCTCTGGTTCTAGCCTCCCAGGGCTATAATATATCTCTGTCTCTGTCCCTCTGGTTCTAGCCTCCCAGGGCTACAATGGATCTCTGTCTCTGTCCCTCTGGTTCTAGCCTCCCAGGACTATAATAGATCTCTGTCTCTGTCCCTCTGATTCTAGCCTCCCAGGACTATAATGGATCTCTGTCTCTGTCCCTCTGGTTCTAGCCTCCCAGGGCTATAATATATCTCTGTCTCTGTCCCTCTGGTTCTAGCCTCCCAGGGCTACAATGGATCTCTGTCTCTGTCCCTCTGGTTCTAGCCTCCCAGGACTATAATAGATCTCTGTCTCTGTCCCTCTGATTCTAGCCTCCCAGGGCTATAATGGATCTAGTGGTGTGGCCGGTCGATGGGCCAGTGACTTAGCCTCTGTCTCTGACCCTTTGCTCTTACCCAGAGCATCTAGTAGGAGTAGTCAGGGTGAAGTGCCACACACACACACACACACACACACACACACACACACACTCTCCCTCTCCCTCTCCCTCTCTCTCTCTCTCTCTCAATACATCTCTCATTTCTCTCTCTCTGTCAGCCCACATCTCTGACCGGCAGCAGTTTGGGCACAGGCAGCACTGTGTGTGTGTGTGTGTGCGTGCGCGTGTGTGCGTGTGTGTGGGCGTGCTTCTCCTAACCATGCTGTAGAGGTCAGAGGTCAGCAGTGGAGGCGGCCAACAGAAATCTTTTTACAGCCATCACTAACGTAAACACACAAACAGACAAGACAGTGAAATGAACACTGAGGCTGTTACAGTAGATAGATAGACTGTTACAATACAGTACACCAACATGTCAAGGCTGATACAATAGATAGAAACAGACTGTTAACACCTCTAGTCATTGAGGGGAGTGGAATGAAAGCACAAACGGACTGATACCCAGGCTACGAACAGACAGCCACAGCTAGCAGCTAGTGGAATGATAGCACAAACAGACTGATTCCCAGGCAACGAACAGACAGCCACAGCTAGCAGCTAGTGGAATGAGAGCACAGACAGACTGATTCCCAGATTCCCAGGCTATTTAACAGACAGCCACAGCTAGCAGACTATATAACAGCTAGTGGAATGAGAGCACAAACAGACTGATTCCCAGGCTATTTAACAGACAGTCACAGCTAGCAGACTTTATTACAGCTAGTGGAATGATAGCACAAACAGACATCTGATACCCAGGCTTTTTAACAGACAGCCATAGCTAGCAGACTATTTTACAGCTAGTGGAATGAGAGCACAGACAGACTGATTCCCAGGCTATTTAACAGACAGCCACAGCTAGCAGACTGTATAACAGCTAGTGTAATGAGAGCACAGACAGATTGATTCCCAGGCTATGAACAGACAGCCACAGCTAGCAGACTTTATTACAGCTAGTGGAATGATAGCACAAACAGACTGATACCCAGGCTACGAACAGACAGCCACAGCTAGCAGCTAGTGGAATGATAGCACAAACAGACTGATACCCAGGCTTTGTAACAGACAGCCACAGCTATCAGACTATACGAACAGACAGCCACAGTTAGCAGACTATATAACAGCTAGTGGAATGACAACACAAACGGACTGATACCCAGGCTACGAACAGACAGCCACAGCTATCAGACTATATAACAGCTATCTGCCTCGTTCTCTGTTTACTTTGGAGCAGCACAAACCTGATTCCCTTCCCTCGGGAATAGCATCAACACACCTAACAACACAACCGCACACAAACACAAACTGTACAGTAATTAGTGCTGGCCATCCCGTCACAGGTTCAGGGGTCGGTGGGAGGGGGGCTGGCCTTTCAGAGTCTCTAGGGTACCCATTAGGACTGAGGACGAGAGGCTTTACCTTCCACCCCCCTGCTCACGCTACCGCACAATTACCACAGCTAGGACATGCTAATCCTGCTAATGTCTCTCTACTGAACAATAAGAGCTAGGCCATGGTAATACTGCTACTGTCTCTCTACTGAACAATAAGAGCTAGGCCATGCTAATACTGCTAATGTCTCTCTACTGAACAATAACAGCTAGGCCATGCTAATACTGCTAATGTCTCTCTACTGAACAATAAGAGCTAGGACATGCTAATACTGCTAATGTCTCTCTACTGAACAATAAGAGCTAGGCCATGCTAATACTGCTAATGTCTCTCTACTGAACAATAAGAGCTAGGCCATGCTAATACTGCTAATGTCTCTCTACTGAACAATAAGAGCTAGGCCATGCTAATACTGCTAATGTCTCTCTACTGAACAATAAGAGCTAGGCCATGCTAATACTGCTACTGTCTCTCTACTGAACAATAAGAGCTAGGCCATGCTAATACTGCTAATGTCTCTCTACTGAACAATAACAGCTAGGCCATGGTAATACTGCTACTGTCTCTCTACTGAACAATAAGAGCTAGGCCATGCTAATACTGCTAATGTCTCTCTACTGAACAATAACAGCTAGGCCATGCTAATCCTGCTACTGTCTCTCTACTGAACAATAACAGCTAGGACATGCTAATCCTGCTACTGTCTCTCTACTGAACAATAACAGCTAGGACATGCTAATCCTGCTAATGTCTCGCTACTGAACAATAACAGCTAGGACATGCTAATCCTGCTAATGTCTCGCTACTGAACAATAACAGCTAGGACATGCTAATCCTGCTAATGTCTCTCTACTGAACAATAACAGCTAGGACATGCTAATCCTGCTAATGTCTCTCTACTGAACTATAACAGCTAGGACATGCTAATACTGCTAATGTCTCTCTACTGAACAATAACAGCTAGGCAATGCTACTGTCAATGCTAGAGAGAGAGGAGGGAGGGAAAGAGAGAGAGAGGAAGGGGAGGAAAGAGAGAGAGAGGAAGGGAGGAAAGAGAGAGAGAGAGGAGGGGGAGGAAAGAGAGAGAGAGGAAGGGGGGAAGAAGAGAGAGAGAGGAGGGAGGGAAAGAGAGAGAGAGGAAGGGAGGAAAGAGAGAGAGAGAGGAGGGGAGGAAAGAGAGAGAGAGGAAGGAGGAGGAAAGAGAGAGAGGAGGGGGAGGAAAGAGAGAGAGGAAGGGGAGGAAAGAGAGAGAGAGGGAGGGGAGGAAAGAGAGAGAGAGGAAGGGGAGGGAAGAGAGAGAGAGGAGGGGGAGGAAAGAGAGAGAGAAAGGGGGGAAGAGAGAGAGAGGAGGGGAGGAAAGAGAGAGAGAGGAGGGGAGGAAAGAGAGAGAGAGGAGGGGAGGAAAGAGAGAGGCAGGGGAGGAAAGAGAGAGAGAGGAGGGGGGAGAAAAGAGAGAGAGAGGAGGGGGAGGAAAGAGAGAGCGAGGAGGGGAGAAAGAGAGAGAGAGGAGGGGAGGAAAGAGAGAGCGAGGAGGGGGAGAAAAGAGAGAGAGAGGAAGGGGAGAAAAGAGAGAGCGAGGAGGGGGAGAAAAGAGAGAGAGAGGAGGGGGTGTCCGTGTCATTGAGTCTCTTCCGGACCCCATTTCACCCAACAGAATAAGACATTTAATGGCCGGCACGACGCATCCCCGCGCCAAACAAGCTGGGTGGGTCGGAGAGAGAAAAAAAAAATGGAGAGAAAATTGCCTTCTGAATAATCCGCTCTTCTCTGCCTCGCGTTCCCAAATGGCACCCTGTTCCCCATGAGCTCTGGTCAAAAGTAGTGTGCCGTAAAGTGAATAGAGTGTCATTTGGGACGGTGCTCTCTCCCTTTCTGCCTGAAAGGTTCTCTGAAGGTTATTGTTGAGAATAATGCTGTTTCCTGGCCCTCCCGCAGATGACAATCATCTTTCCAATTTGTTTGAGATTAGGTCATAGGGAAAGGCGGCATCGTAAACACACAGGGCCGTGGACGATAGAGAGAGAGAGACAGAGTGGATGGAGGGAGGACAGCGGAGGGAAGGATAGATGCTGTTGGACGCCTCATAGCTTTGATTACCATGACAGTGGTTGAGTCTTAAATAGCACCCTTTTCCCTATGTAGTGCACTACTTTAGACCAGGGACCTATTCCCTATGTAGTGCACTACTTTAGACCAGGGCCCTATTCCCTATGTAGTGCACTACTTTTGACCAGGGCCTTATAGCACCCTCTTCCCTATGTAGTGCACTACTATAGACCAGAGCCCTATTCCCTATGTAGTGCACAACTTTAGACCAGGACCAATAGGGTGCCATTTGGGATGTACCCATGACACTGGCTAAGGTGGAAGCCGGGCCACAAACAAACCTATATTCACTGTGTTGATTGGATAGTGTGTGTGTGTGTGTGTGTGTGTGTGTGTGTGTGTGTGTGTGTGTGTGTGTGTGTGTGTGTGTGTGTGTGTGTGCGCGTTTGTGCTTGTGTGTGTTTGTGTGTGTGCCTACGTGCGTTTGTTTGTGCGTGAGTGTTTGTGTGTGTCTGAGTGTGTCTGAGTGTGTATGTGTGTGTGTGTGGGTCTCTGAGTGTGTGTGTGTGGGTCTCTGAGTGTGTGTGTGTCTCTGAGTGTGTCTGAGTGTGTGTGTGTGTGTGTGTGTGTGTGTGTGTGTGTATTCTTAAATTTCTGTGTTGACTGTAACAGCAAGATGCCACCACCCTCGTCCTGATCAAATGTAATGTTTGGTGTTGTAATGTGTTGTAATGTTGTAATGTGTTGTAATGTGGTAATGTGTTGTAATGTTGTAATATGTTATAATGTTGTAATGTTGTAATGTGGTAATGTGTTGTAATGTTGTAATGTTGTAATGTTGTAATGTTGTAATGTGTTGTAATGTTGTAATGTTGTAATGTTGTAATGTGTTGTAATGTTGTAATGTTGTTGTAATGTGTTGTAA
>NW_024608588.1:0-68845 GCF_018296145.1 Oncorhynchus tshawytscha | reverse complement strand
GGGTACATCTCAATAATCTAGTACATCTCAATAATCTAGTCTAATATCCTTCTAGGGGTACATCTAAATAACGTGGTCTAAACTCCTTCTAGGGGTACATCTCAATAATCTAGTCTAATATCCTTCTAGGGGTACATCTCAATAATCTGGTCTAATATCCTTCTAGGGGACATCTCAATAATCTAGTCTAATATCCTTCTAGGGGACATCTCAATAATCTAGTCTAATATCCTTCTAGGGGGACATCTCAATAATCTAGTCTAATCTGCTTCTAGGGGTTCATCTCAATAATCTAGTCTAATCTCCTAGGGGGACATCTCAATAATCTAGTCTAATCTCCTTCTAGGGGTTCATCTCAATAATCTAGTCTAATCTCCTTCTAGGGGGACATCTCAATAATCTAGTCTAATCTCCTTCTAGGGGTACATCTCAATAATCTAGTCTAATCTGCTTCTAGGGGTTCATCTCAATAATCTAGTCTAATCTCCTAGGGGGACATCTCAATAATCTAGTCTAATATCCTTCTAGGGGGACATCTCAATAATCTAGTCTAAACTCCTTCTAGGGGGACATCTCAATAATCTAGTCTAAACTCCTTCTAGGGGGACATCTCAATAATCTAGTCTAAACTCCTTCTAGGGGGACATCTCAATAATCTAGTCTAAACTCCTAGGGGTACATCTCAATAATCTAGTCTAAACTCCTTCTAGGGGTACATCTCAATAATCTAGTCTAAACTCCTTCTAGGGGTACATCTCAAGTCCTGGCATCCATAGCTCTGTCTATTTTATTTTACGTGTCAAGTCAGTTAAGAACAAATTCTTATTTAAAATGACGGCCTTGGAACAGTGGGTTAACTGCCTTGTAGCGGGGCAGAATGGCACATTTTTGCTCGGGATTCGATCTTTCCGTTACACCACCTGCCACCCCTACACTCTAACCACTAGTCTACCTGCCTCCTCTACACTCTAACCACTAGTCTACCTGCCTCCTCTACACTCTAACCACTAGGCTACCTGCCTCCTCTACACACTCTAACCACTAGGCTACCTGCCTCCTCTACACTCTAACCACTAGACTACCCTACCTCCTCTACACTCTAACCACTAGTCTACCTGCCTCCTCTACACTCTAACCACTAGTCTACCTGCCTCCTCTACACTCTAACCACTAGACTACCCTACCTCCTCTACACTCTAACCACTAGTCTACCTGCCTCCTCTACACTCTAACCACTAGACTACCCTACCTCCTCTACACTCTAACCACTAGTCTACCTGTCTCCTCTACACTCTAACCACTAGACTACCCTACCTCCTCTACACTCTAACCACTAGTCTACCTGCCTCCTCTACACTCTAACCACTAGACTACCCTACCTCCTCTACACTCTAACCACTAGTCTACCTGCCTCCTCTAACCACTAGGCTACCTGCCTCCTCTACACTTTAACCACTAGTCTACCTGCCTCCTCTAACCACTAGGCTACCTACCTCCTCTAACCACTAGGCTACCTGCCTCCTCTAACCACTAGTCTACCTGCCTCCTCTAACCACTAGGCTACCTGCCTCCTCTAACCACTAGGCTACCTGCCTCCTCTACACTCAAACCACTAGGCTACCTGCCTCCTCTAACCACTAGGCTACCTGCCGCCTCTACACTCAAACCACTAGGCTACCTGCCTCCTCTACACTCTAACCACTAGGCTACCTGCCTCCTCTAACCACTAGGCTACCTGCCTCCTCAACACTCTAACCACTAGGCTACCTGCCTCCTCTAACCACTAGGCTACCTGCCTCCTCAACACTCTAACAACTAGGCTACCTGCCTCCTCTACACTCTAACCACTAGACTACCTGCCTCCTCTACACTCTAACCACTAGGCTACCTGCCTCCTCTACACTCTAACCACTAGGCTACCGGCCTCCTCTACACTCTAACCACTAGGCTACCTGCCTCCTCTACACTCTAACCACTAGGCTACCTGCCTCCTCTAACCACTAGGCTACCTGCCTCCTCAACACTCTAACCACTAGGCTACCTGCCTCCTCTACACTCTAACCACTAGGCTACCTGCCTCCTCTACACTCTAACCACTAGGCTACCTGCCTCCTCTACACTCTAACCACTCTAGGCTACCTGCCTCCTCTAACCACTAGGCTACCTGCCTCCTCACTACACTCTAACCACTAGGCTACCTGCCTCCTCTAACCACTAGGCTACCTGCCTCCTCTACACTCTAACCACTAGTCTACCTGCCTCCTCCTCTACACTCTAACCACTAGACCTGCCTCCTCTACCCTAACCACTCCTCTACACTCTAACCACTAGTCTACCTGCCTCCTCTACACTCTAACCACTAGGCTACCTGCCTCCTCTACACTTTAACCACTAGTCTACCTGCTACCTCCTCCTCTAACCACTAGGCTACCTGCCTCCTCTAACCAACCACTAGTCTACCTGCCTCCTCTAACCACTAGGCTACCTACCTCCTCTAACCACTAGGCTACCTGCCTCCTCTAACCACTATTCTACCTGCCTCCTCTAACCACTAGGCTACCTGCCTGCTCCTCTAACCACTAGGCTACCTGCCTGCCTCTACACTCTAACCACTAGGCTACCTGCCTCCTCTACACTCTAACCACTAGGCTACCTGCCTCCTCTACACTCTAACCACTAGGCTACCTGCCTCTACACTCTAACCACTAGGCTACCTGCCTCCTCTACACTCTAACCACTAGGCTACCTGCCCTCCTCTACACTCTAACCACTAGGCTACCTGCCTCCTCTCCTCTAACCACTCTAACCACACTCTAACCACTAGACTACCTGCCTCCTCTACACTCTAACCACCACTAGGCTACCTGCCTCCTCGACACTCTAACCACTAGACTACCTGCCTCCTCTACACTCTAACCACTAGGCTACCTGCCTCCTCTACACTCTAACCACTAGGCTACCTGCCTCCTGCCTCCTCTACACTCTAACCACTAGACTACCTGCCTCCTCTACACTCTAACCACTAGGCTACCTGCCTCCTCTACTAGGCTAACCTACCTGCCACCCACCCCTATGAATTTGAGAGGTCACATTTTATTACCAAAAGCAGAGGCGTTCATTTGTTATTGTTTCAGTTAAGGATTCTAGCTTTAAGATGAATTACCTGCTTAAGCGACAACACATTTTAACCGTGTTATTTGGCAAAATTATAATTGTATTTTAGCTACATTTCCCTATATATATATATATATACCCAAACAAAAACACAGCTAATTGTACTTTTTGATGTCAAGTATGATATTAGGTGAAATCCTTTAAGAATGCTTATTGTTGTTTTGTTGATATTCATAGTTAGTCGAGGGATTATTGTTGTTTTTTTTTACAGATTTTTATTTTTACAAACCAATACTAAAACGTGACAACTTTTAAAGGATATACCTTGAGCTAGATTCTGTCTGATCTACTGCTAAATGACATCCGAATAGCGGTTGTTTTGACGGTGTCGTAGGTGGAACTGCATTAGAGCTGTCAATTTGGGGTGAGAGGCAGCAGGTAGCCTAGAGGTTAGAGTGTGGAGGAGAAAGGAAGGTAGCCTAGTGGTTAGAGCGTTGGAGTTATAACCGATAGGTTGCTAGATCAAGTCCTCTGAGCTGACAAGATAAACAACGCGAATAGGCCGGTGTACTTTTCCTGACAAGAGCTGCTGTTTACCGATTTGACAAATGATTAAGATCAGTTACACCTCCAACACGTTAGTTATTTATTTAACCAGGCTAGTTGAGAACAAGTTGCCAACAATAGCTGTCGTCTGTCACTGGTAAACAGCTGATTTGATGGAAGCTAGGCCCTTATCTTTCACCTTACTATTATTGAACACTCAACCTCACAGATTCAATTCAAACAAATTCCAAAGACTGGCGACATCCAGTGGAAACTGAAAATAGGAACCTATGAAATATCCCATGGCAAAGACAATATAGGGAACAGTCAATTCATGATGACTTGCACACAGTTTATCCATCAAATTTTTATACTGAAAATAACTAAAAGAAACAAAAACTTACAAATTGTACAATTTATTTATTTTTTAAATATTTTTATTTGATCATAGTTCCTTCTTTAATTATTAACTGCTGTAACTATATTTACATTTAAATGTGTTATTTTGGGCACTGAAGTGTCACTGAAGTGACTGAGGGACTAACGGGGACCACTTCAATGTTTTAAAACTGTTGTAGAGCCTCGGCTGGTTTGTACTTGTCTTGTTATTATTAAATCTAATATATTATGTACCACTCGTAGAATATAGATTTGTCTTTTTTTTCATTACTGTTTGATATAATGACATTTTGGGTCGCATGTAATGACATCTCAATATCCTTCTAGGGGTACATCTCAATAATCTAGTCTAATATCCTTCTAGGGGTACATCTCAATAATCTAGTCTAATATCCTTCTAGGGGTACATCTCAATAATCTAGTCTAATATCCTTCTAGGGGTACATCTCAATAATCTAGTCTAATATCCTTCTAGGGGTACATCTCAATAATCTAGTCTAATATCCTTCTAGGGGTACATCTCAATAATCTAGTATAATATCCTTCTAGGGGTACATCTCAATAATCTAGTCTAATCTCCTTCTAGGGGACATCTCAATAATCTAGTCTAATCTCCTTCTAGGGGGACATCTCAATAATCTAGTCTAATCTCCTTAGTGTGCTTATTTCATTATTCCAATATGTTTTCATTAATTGAATTCACTTATTCTATTTAATGAGAATTTGTAAGATTCTTATTTGCATAAAATAGACAGAGACCAGTCTTATCAAAAATAGATAATAGTATTTATTCTCGGAGTGCGCTGCCATGGAACCACCAACAACAGTTTATATACAATATATGACGTCACAGGTTCTAGAATGAATCTCCTCCTCCCGACCAGGACAAAGCAGGTTCAACAGTTTATATACAATATATGACGTCACAGGTTCTAGAATGAATCTCCTCCTCCCGACCAGGACAGAGCAGGTTCAACAGTTTATATATAATATATGACGTCACAGGTTCTAGAATGAATCTCCTCCTCCCGACCAGGACAGAGCAGGTTCAACAGTTTATATGCAAAATATGACGTCACAGGTCATAAAATATTCTTTGTCCCAACAGTTCAGTTCAAAAGTTCATTCGAGATCCTCCAGGAATGAAACTGGGAATGGTTTTAAAGTTCATTCCGACCCACTTACAACTTCAGAAGGTTTTTCATCCATCCCTCTTCAGCAGACAGTTCCAGCTAATGGAATACCTAAGAAAACACACAATGTCTTATCTGAACATTCCAGTGCTAAGTTGAGTGGGTTCAACCATATAGGATTGGTCCATATATCACCATCGGTTGTCATGGAATAATCCAGAATCCTAGAAATGAGTACCTTTCTCACAACACCCACACAAAACTAACACAGTCACACAGGTGAAGGTAGCCCATAACACAGTAATCATTACATTTTTCCATCTTCCAAACACACTGTCAACCCAATTAGCCAGAGAAGTATCCACCCCTGAATTCACTGCCAACTCGTGAGCTAAGGTGTGTAAACCAGCCAAGGCATTGGTAACTGATCCATCCGGAGCTGTGTCAATCGGACACCAAACTACCTCCATACACTCCCACCCTTTTCAGCCAGCAAACATATCCAAGACTGTTCTATTCTGCCAAGCCATTCATTACATCTCTGGTATAATTGATGAAGCGCTGTGGATTATAATAGTTATAATTGATCCAATCCACATTCTCATTGACAGTGGACCACCAAAAAAATACTTGACTCTAATCCTGCCAGGATCTGATTTCTAGCTTTGAACTCATCTGTCCCGTGGAATCCCATTACCAATATAATCTCTATCATCAAAAAAGACCCAGACGGAGTACTTATTTTCTCCCGCTTGGACAACTTCAGGTCATGGTGTTGAATGAGTGTGAAAGGCATTCCCAAATGTACCAGTGCAAATCAAATCAAATTTATTTATATAGCCCTTCGTACATCAGCTGATATCTCAAAGTGCTGTACAGACACCCAGCCTAAAACCCCAAACAGCAAGCAATGCAGGTGTAGAAGCACGGTGGCTAGGAAAAACTACCTAGAAAGGCCAAAACCTAGGAAGAAACCTAGAGAGGAACCAGGCTATGTGGGGTGGCCAGTCCTCTTCTGGCTGTGCCGGGTGGAGATTATAACAGAACATGGCCAAGATGTTCAAATGTTCATAAATGACCAGCATGGTCCAATAATAATAAGGCAGAACAGTTGAAACTGGAGCAGCAGCACGGCCAGGTGGACTGGGGACAGCAAGGAGTCATCATGTCAGGTAGTCCTGGGGCATGGTCCTAGGGCTCAGGTCCTCCGAGAGAGAGAAAGAGAGAATTAGAGAACGCACACTTAGATTCACACAGGACACCGAATAGGACAGGAGAGGTACTCCAGATATAACAAACTGACCCTAGCCCCCCGACACATTAACTACTGCAGCATAAATACTGGAGGCTGAGACAGGAGGGGTCAGGAGACACTGTGCACACACCCCTGTCCAATTAGCAGGTAATACTCGGCCATAACGTCATTCCCCCACACAACCACCAGATGGCAGCCCTGGGCCTCCTTATCTTACTGAAATCCCCAGATCTCAACCAGCCTGCCAAATCACTCATTTGTCGCATCAGAAGTAACATTCTTTGTCCTATTGCAGGTACTGACTTCCCCCACATATTTCCCAGAAGTACTATACTGAATCAAACAGTAAACAGTCTATCCTTGCCTCTGTGAAAGGAGGAAGCTTGGATATAAATTGTGCAAATCCGTACAACTGTACAACTACCATACAGGCCATTTCCCTATGTGTATCAATTCCATCAAATGGAAAGGGAATGGTTATGAACTGAGGTTCTGCTGAGGCGCAGGCATAACATTCTTCTTTCGCTACTGATCTGCTTCACACTGAATCCATTCTAACCATAGGTTAGAATCCCCATAACCAGTTTCCACCTCAATTACTTCCTTAAGATCTTTCATCTGAACTATCCACACCGGCTCTTGGCTCTGGACAACTCCACGGTCAGTATCTGCTTTGTCAGCGACCCTGCTTGTATTCTGGCTGACTATAGAGCAATCATCTGCTCTAACGTTTTCTACCCAGAATGCACTAGGTTATCAACTGAAACCCTTACTTTCACTACACTCCATCTTCCTCCATACTGGGTATGTAGATTTATGTAGCCCTCTCACATGATGTGAGCTGTAACCTGTTTCCATGAACTACACAGGGACTTGCATAGATGACTTCCCTAATGGCTGCTGCTCTTAGTCCTAAACTGCCAAGGAGTCTGAGGCCCCATTTGGTCTACATAGAACTCCACTGAGACATCCTTCCCAATCCCACTCTCACTTCCTGTTTATCCAGATCAAGTGATCTCTTATGCTTGGTTAATACTAAATCCTCATTGTCTAACTATGTGTCAATATTACCCTCTGGCCTTCTCGGGGTTCATGGTGTATCAGGAATATGGCTCCCACGATCAGACAGCTTAGGATGGTCAGTACACCTGTGAAGCCCCACCCTTTCCTGGAAAACACATCAGCAGCCAGAAGCCAGACACACTTTCACTTCTATGAACAAACACATGGACAAACACATGCACAAACCTGGACATACAGGTTTGGTTAAGAAACAGTTCCTCATTTGTTCAATCTGATTATATCTTTAACGTCTATGCCTACTTGTTAGCTCATTTAAAAATATATATCCAATAGGCCACATCCTGTCCTAGAACACAATTTACCCATCCCCCCTTTGATACCTGGCTCTGCCCAGGTAACAACCTTGCCTATTCTGAACAATGACTTAGGTAAGATTAGTAAATTATCCTTATGTCTGACATCATCATGTAGGATCGCCCCTTTCATTCTCCACATGTCCACTTCTCCCTTGGGCATCCATTCATATCTATCATGTACCAATTCTCTGTCAAGTGTCTTATCTACTTTAAGAAGTATCTGTGCTACTTATATATGTTCTTAAATATAGATATTTATCGATTTAAACAGTAACCCTTTACTCTCCTATCTTTCAAATACCACTAAGTGTCTCACTGTTTGACTTTATCTAAAATCATTGATTTTTGAAAGAACATGTCTATGAGTGGCAATCTCTAAAGTCCTTACATATCCTTAATCAATCTCTTGATCCTAACAATAATCCTAAATCATAGATGTCATACATCCCTGTTAAATTTAATACTATTTAATTAAAAAAACTTCTAATAGTCAAATAAAGCCAAAACAAATGCTAACCATATCAAATCATTCCTATACTAATAAGCTCTTTCCTTCAGGGGTCCACAGTATTTTATCTGACAATAACATGAGTTAACCTTAAAATCAGTTTCATCAATAATTTAATATATGTTGCATAGTGTGGAATACCTTATCTACAGTAATTTATCACCCCTAAGAACTGAAACGTATTTATTTTCATTAATAATTTTAATGCTTATAAAGTCACTATTTTTCTAAGTAATTTCCTGCCCTATTGGCTTAAAATATCTCCTGTCCAAATGTATTATCAATGATAAATAGGATTTGTTCTGTTGTAATACCAAATCAATAATAGCCCATTCAAAAACTTCACAGCTAATGTTTTAAAACAGAATCCTGAAAAGGTACGGACTCCGGCCGCAAAACCTTAACCTATAGGGGAGGGTCTGGGTGGGCGTCTGTCCGCGGTGGCGGCTCTGGCGTGGGACGCGGACCCCACTTCACCATTGTCATTGCTTCCGTGGCCTCCTAACCACGGCGACCCCTCTAAATGACCCCACTGGACTGAGGGGCACCTCGGGACAGAGGGGCGGAAGCTCTGGACAGAGGGGCGGAAGCTCTGGGCTGAGGGGCTCTGGCGCCTCTGGGCTGAGGGGCTCTGGCGCCTCTGGGCTGAGGGGCTCTGGCGCCTCTGGGCTGAAGGCACTGGCGCCTCTGACTGGCGGCACTGGCGGCCCCTGGCTGACTGGCGGCACTGGCGGCCCCTGGCTGACTGGCGGCCCCTGGCTGACTGGCGGCACTGGCGGCCCCTGGCTGACTGGCGGCCCCTGGTGGCACTGGCGGCCCCTGGCTGACTGGCGGCACTGGCGGCCCCTGGCTGACTGGCGGCCCCTGGCTGACTGGCGGCACTGGCGGCCCCTGGCAGACTAGCGGCACTAGCGGCTCCTTGCAGACTGCCGGCGCTGAGCAGACGGGCTGTGCTGGGCAGACGGGCGGCTCAGGCAGCGCTGGGCAGACGGGCGGCTCAGGCGGCGCTGGGCAGACGGGCGGCTCAGGCGGCGCTGGGCAGACGGGCGGGTCAGGCGGCGCTGGGCAGACGGGTAGCTCAGATGGCTCTGGGCAGACGAGAAGCTCTGGCAGCGCTGGACTGAGGGGCGGGAGCTCTGGCAGCGTCAAACAGGCGGGAGACTCCGGCTGCGCTGGAGAGGAGGAAGGATCTGGCAGCGCTGGAGAGGCGGGAGACTCCGACAGCGCTGGAGAGGAGGAAGGCTCCGGCAGCGCTGGACAGGCGGGAGCCCCTGTAAGGATGAGTCAGCACCACCACCGCCGTCACCTGCAGCTGTAGTCACCACCACCGCCCCTGCAGCTGTAGTCACCACCACCACCACCTCTGCAGCTGTAGTCATCACCACCGCCGCCTCTGCAGCTGTAGTCATCACCACCACCGCCCCTGCAGCTGTAGTCACCACCACCGCCGCCCCCCTGCAGCTGTAGTCATCACCACCACCGCCGCCTCTACAGCTGTAGTCACCACCACCGCCGCCCCTGCAGCTGTAGTCATCACCACCACCACCGCCTCTGCAGCTGTAGTCATCACCGCCGCCGCCCCTGCAGCTGTAGTCACCACCACCGCCGCCCCTGCAGCTGTAGTCACCACCACCGCCTCTGCAGCTGTAGTCATCACCACCGCCGCTGTAGTCACCACCACCGCCGCCTCTGCACCTGTAGTCATCACCACCACCACCACCTCTGCAGCTGTAGTCATCACCACCACCACCTCTGCAGCTGTAGTCATCAGCACCCCCACCGCCTCTGCAGCTGTAGTCATCACCACCACTGCCTCTGCAGCTGTAGTCCTCACCACCACCTCTGCAGCTGTATTCATCACCACCACGCCTCCTGCAGCTGTAGTCATCACCACCACCTCTGCAGCTGTAGTCATCACCACCACCACTGCCCCTGCAGCTGTAGTCACCACCACCGCCTCTGCAGCTGTAGTCACCACCACCGCCTCTGCAGCTGTAGTCACCACCACCGCCTCTGCAGCTGTAGTCACCACCACCGCCTCTGCAGCTGTAGTCATCACCACCACCGCCGCCCCTGCAGCTGTAGTCACCACCACCGCCTCTGCAGCTGTATTCATCACCACCACCGCCTCTGCAGCTGTAGTCACCACCACCGCCTCTGCAGCTGTAGTCACCACCACTGCCTCTGCAGCTGTAGTCACCACCACCGCCTCTGCAGCTGTAGTCATCACCACCACCGCCGCTGCAGCTGTTGCAGTCACCACCACCGCCCCTGCAGCTGTAGTCATCACCACCACCGCCTCTGCAGCTGTAGTCACCACCACCACTGCCTCTGCAGCTGTAGTCATCACCACCACCACCTCTGCAGCTGTAGTCATCACCACCACCGCCTCTGCAGCTGTAGTCACCACCATCGCCTCTGCAGCTGTAGTCACCACCACCGCCCCTTCAGCTGTAGTCACCACCACCGCCTCTGCAGCTGTAGTCATCACCACCGCCGCCTCTGCAGCTGTAGTCACCACCACCACCGCCTCTGCAGCTGTAGTCACCACCACCGCCGCCTCTGCAGCTGTAGTCACCACCACCACCGCCTCTGCAGCTGTAGTCACCACCACCACCGCCCCTGCAGCTGTAGTCACCACCACCGCCGCCTCTGCAGCTGTAGTCACCACCACCGCCGCCTCTGCAGCTGTAGTCACCACCACCACCGCCCCTGCAGCTGTAGTCACCACCACCGCCGCCTCTGCAGCTGTAGTCACCACCACCGCCGCCTCTGCAGCTGTAGTCACCACCACCACCGCCTCAGCAGCTGTAGTCACCACCACCACCGCCCTGCAGCTGTAGTCACCACCACCGCCGCCTCTGCAGCTGTAGTCACCACCACCACCGCCGCCTGCAGCTGTAGTCACCACCGCCGCCTCTGCAGCTGTAGTCACCACCACCACCACCTCTGCAGCTGTAGTCACCACCACCGCCTCTGCAGCTGTAGTCACCACCACCACCGCCTCTGCAGCTGTAGTCACCACCACCGCCACCTCTGCAGCTGTAGTCACCACCACCGCCGCCTCTGCAGCTGTAGTCACCACCACCGCCGCCTCTGCAGCTGTAGTCACCACCACCACCACCTCACCACCGCAGCTGTAGTCACCACCACCACCACCGCCTCTGCAGCTGTAGTCACCACCACCGCCGCCTCTGCAGCTGTAGTCACCACCACCACCGCCGCCTCTGCAGCTGTAGTCACACCACCGCCGCCGCCTCTGCAGCTGTAGTCACCACCACCACCACCACCGTAGTCACCACCACCACCACCACCACCGCCGCCTGCAGCTGTAGTCACACCACCACCACCGCCGCCCCTGCAGCTGTAGTCACACCACCACCACCGCCGCCCCTGCAGCTGTAGTCACCACCACCACCGCCTCTGCAGCTGTAGTCACCACCACCCCGCCTCTGCAGCTGTAGTCACCACCACCACCGCCCCTGCAGCTGTAGTCATCACCACCACCACCGCCGCTGCAGCTGTAGTCACCACCACCACCACCGCCTCTGCAGCTGTAGTCACCACCACCGCCGCCTCTGCAGCTGTAGTCACCACCACCACCGCCTCTGCAGCTGTAGTCACCACCACCACCGCCTCTGCAGCTGTACCACCACCACCGCCGCCTCTGCAGCTGTAGTCACCACCACCACCGCCGCCCCTGCAGCTGTAGTCACCACCACCGCCTCTGCAGCTGTAGTCACCACCACCACCGCCTCTGCAGCTGTAGTCACCACCACCACACCCCTCTGCAGCTGTCACCACCACCACCGCCACCTCTGCAGCTGTCACCACCACCACCGCCGCCCTCTGCAGCTGTAGTCACCACCACCACCGCCTCTGCAGCTGTAGTCACACCACCACCACCTCTGCAGCTGTAGTCACCACCACCACCACCGCCTCTGCAGCTGTAGTCACCACCACCACCGCCGCCCCTGCAGCTGTAGTCACCACCACCGCCTCTGCAGCTGTAGTCACCACCACCACCGCCTCTGCAGCTGTAGTCACACCACCACCACACCGCCAGCTCTGCAGCTGTCACCACCACCACCACCACCGCCTCTGCAGCTGTAGTCACCACCACCACCGCCGCCTCTGCAGCTGTAGTCACCACCACCGCCGCCTCTGCAGCTGTAGTCACCACCACCACCAGCCCCTGCAGCTGTAGTCACCACCACCACCGCCTCTGCAGCTGTAGTCACCACCACCACCGCCTCTGCAGCTGTAGTCACCACCACCACCGCCTCTGCAGCTGTAGTCACCACCACCACCGCCGCCCCTGCAGCTGTAGTCACCACCACCACCACCCCCCTGCAGCTGTAGTCACCACCACCACCTCTGCAGCTGTAGTCACCACCACCACCCTCTGCAGCTGTAGTCACCACCACCACCGCCGCCTCTGCAGCTGTAGTCACCACCACCACCACCACCGCCTCTGCAGCTGTAGTCACCACCACCGCCTCTGCAGCTGTAGTCACCACCACCACCGCCGCCCCTGCAGCTGTAGTCACCACCACCACCACCGCCCCTGCAGCTGTAGTCACACCACCACCACCGCCGCCCTGCAGCTGTAGTCACCACCACCGCCTCCCCTGCAGCTGTAGTCACCACCACCACCGCCGCCCTGCAGCTGTAGTCACCACCACACCGCCGCCCTGCAGCTGTGTCACCACCACCACCGCCCTCTGCAGCTGTAGTCACACCACCACCTCCTCTGCAGCTGTAGTCACCACCACCACCGCCTCTGCAGCTGTAGTCACCACCACCACCACCTCCTCTTCAGCTGTAGTCACCACCACCACCGCAGCCTCTGCAGCTGTAGTCACCACCACCACCTCCTCTTGCAGCTGTAGTCACCACCACCACCGCCTCTGCAGCTGTAGTCACCACCACCACCTCCTCTGCAGCTGTAGTCACCACCACCACCGCCTCTGCAGCTGTAGTCACCACCACCACCGCCCCTGCAGCTGTAGTCACACCACCACCGCCTCTGCAGCTGTAGTCACCACCACCACCGCCTCTGCAGCTGTAGTCACACCACCACCGCCTCTGCAGCTGTAGTCACCACCACCACCGCCTCCCTGCAGCTGTAGTCACCACCACCACCGCCTCTGCAGCTGTCACCACCACCACCAATGCCTCTGCAGCTGTAGTCACCACCACCACCGCCCTGCAGCTGTAGTCACCACCACCACCGCCCCCTGCAGCTGTAGTCACCACCACCACCACCGCCCCTGCAGCTGTAGTCACCACCACCACCACCGCCTCTGCAGCTGTAGTCACCACCACCGCCTCTGCAGCTGTAGTCATCACCACCACCGCCTCTGCAGCTGTAGTCACCACCACCGCCCCCTCTCAGCTGTAGTCACCACCACCGCCTCTGCAGCTGTAGTCACCACCACCGCCGCCTCTGCAGCTGTAGTCACCACCACCACCTTCAGCTGTAGTCACCACCACCGCCTCTGCAGCTGTAGTCACCACCACCGCCGCCTCTGCAGCTGTAGTCACCACCACCACCGCCTCTGCAGCTGTAGTCACCACCACCACCGCCCCTGCAGCTGTAGTCACCACCACCGCCGCCTCTGCAGCTGTAGTCACCACCACCACCACCGCCTCTGCAGCTGTAGTCACCACCACCACCGCCTCTGCAGCTGTAGTCACCACCACCGCCGCCTCTGCAGCTGTAGTCACCACCACCACCGCCTCTGCAGCTGTAGTCACCACCACCACCAACCCTCTGCAGCTGTAGTCACCACCACCACCACCGCCTCTGCAGCTGTAGTCACCACCACCACCGCCTCTGCAGCTGTAGTCACCACCACCACTGCCGCCTCTGCAGCTGTAGTCACCACCACCACCGCCTCTGCAGCTGTAGTCACCACCACCGCCTCTGCAGCTGTAGTCACCACCACCACCACGCTGTAGTCACCACCGCCTCTGCAGCTGTAGTCACCACCACCGCCGCCTCTGCAGCTGTAGTCACCACCACCACCGCCTCTGCAGCTGTAGTCATCACCACCACCACCTCTGCAGCTGTAGTCACCACCACCACCGCCTCTGCAGCTGTAGTCACCACCACCACCGCCTCTGCAGCTGTAGTCACCACCACCACCGCCGCCTCTGCAGCTGTAGTCACCACCACCGCCTCTGCAGCTGTAGTCATCACCACCGCTGCCTCTGCAGCTGTAGTCATCACCACCACCGCCTCTGCAGCTGTAGTCACCACCACCACCGCCTCTGCAGCTGTAGTCACCACCACCGCCCTCAGCAGCTGTAGTCACCACCACCGCCCCTGCAGCTGTAGTCACCACCACCACCGCCTCTGCAGCTGTAGTCACCACCACCGCCGCCTCTGCAGCTGTAGTCACCACCACCACCAACGCCTCTGCAGCTGTAGTCACCACCACCACCGCCGCCTCTGCAGCTGTAGTCACCACCACCGCCTCTGCAGCTGTAGTCACCACCACCACCGCCGCCTCAGCAGCTGTAGTCACCACCACCGCCTCTGCAGCTGTAGTCACCACCACCGCCGCCTCTGCAGCTGTAGTCACCACCACCACCGCCTCTGCAGCTGTAGTCACCACCACCACTGCCGCCTCTACAGCTGTAGTCACCACCACCACCGCCTCTGCAGCTGTAGTCACCACCACCGCCGCCTCTGCAGCTGTAGTCACCACCACCACCACGCTGTAGTCACCACCGCCGCCTCTGCAGCTGTAGTCACCACCACCACCGCCTCTGCAGCTGTAGTCACCACCACCGCCGCCTCTGCAGCTGTAGTCACCACCACCACCGCCTCTGCAGCTGTAGTCACCACCACCACCGCCTCTGCAGCTGTAGTCACCACCACCACCGCCGCCCCTGCAGCTGTAGTCACCACCACCGCCTCTGCAGCTGTAGTCACCACCACCGCCTCTGCAGCTGTAGTCATCACCACCACCGCCTCTGCAGCTGTAGTCACCACCACCACCGCCGCCTCTGCAGCTGTAGTCACCACCACCACCCGCCTCTGCAGCTGTAGTCACCCCACCACCGCCTCTGCAGCTGTAGTCATCACCACCACCTCCTCTTCAGCTGTAGTCACCACCACCACCGCCTCTGCAGCTGTAGTCATCACCACCACCTCCTCTTCAGCTGTAGTCACCACCACCGCCGCCTCTGCAGCTGTAGTCATCACCACCACCGCCTCTTCAGCTGTAGTCACCACCACCACCCTGCAGCTGTAGTCACCACCACCACCGCCTCTGCAGCTGTAGTCACCACCACCACCGCCTCTGCAGCTGTAGTCACCACCACCACCGCCGCCCTGCAGCTGTAGTCACCACCACCACCACCGCCCCTGCAGCTGTAGTCACCACCACCACCACCGCCTCTGCAGCTGTAGTCACCACCACCGCCTCTGCAGCTGTAGTCATCACCACCACCGCCTCTGCAGCTGTAGTCACCACCACCGCCTCTGCAGCTGTAGTCACCACCACCGCCCCTTCAGCTGTAGTCACCACCACCGCCTCTGCAGCTGTAGTCATCACCACCACCGCCTCTGCAGCTGTAGTCACCACCACCGCCTCTGCAGCTGTAGTCACCACCACCGCCTCTGCAGCTGTAGTCACCACCACCGCCGCCTCTGCAGCTGTAGTCACCACCACCACCGCCTCTGCAGCTGTAGTCACCACCACCACCGCCTCTGCAGCTGTAGTCACCACCACCACCAACCTCTGCAGCTGTAGTCACCACCACCACCCGCCTGCAGCTGTAGTCACCACCACCGCCGCCTCTGCAGCTGTAGTCACCACCACCACCCGCCTCTGCAGCTGTAGTCACCACCACCACCGCCTCTGCAGCTGTAGTCACCACCACCGCCTCTGCAGCTGTAGTCACCACCACCACCAGCTGTAGTCACCACCACCACTGTAGCCTCTGCAGCTGTAGTCACCACCACCGCCGCCTCTGCAGCTGTAGTCACCACCACCACCGCCTCTGCAGCTGTAGTCATCACCACCACCACCTCTGCAGCTGTAGTCACCACCACCACCGCCTCTGCAGCTGTAGTCACCACCACCACCGCCTCTGCAGCTGTAGTCACCACCACCACCGCCGCCTCTGCAGCTGTAGTCACCACCACCGCCTCTGCAGCTGTAGTCATCACCACCGCTGCCTCTGCAGCTGTAGTCATCACCACCACCGCCTCTGCAGCTGTAGTCACCACCACCACCGCCTCTGCAGCTGTAGTCACCACCACCGCCGCCTGCAGCTGTAGTCACCACCACCGCCCTGCAGCTGTAGTCACCACCACCGCCGCCTCTGCAGCTGTAGTCACCACCACCGCCGCCTCTGCAGCTGTAGTCACCACCACCACCGCCTCTGCAGCTGTAGTCACCACCACCACCGCCGCCTGCAGCTGTAGTCACCACCACCGCCTCTGCAGCTGTAGTCATCACCACCACCGCCGCCTCTGCAGCTGTAGTCACCACCACCGCCTCTGCAGCTGTAGTCACCACCACCGCCGCCTCTGCAGCTGTAGTCACCACCACCGCCGCCTCTGCAGCTGTAGTCACCACCACCACTGCCGCCTCTGCAGCTGTAGTCACCACCACCACCGCCTCTGCAGCTGTAGTCACCACCACCGCCTGCAGCTGTAGTCACCACCACCACCACGCAGCTGTAGTCACCACCGCCGCCTCTGCAGCTGTAGTCACCACCACCGCCGCCTCTGCAGCTGTAGTCACCACCACCGCCGCCTCTGCAGCTGTAGTCACCACCACCACCACCGCCTCTGCAGCTGTAGTCACCACCACCACCGCCTCTGCAGCTGTAGTCACCACCACCACCGCCGCCCCTGCAGCTGTAGTCACCACCACCGCCTCTGCAGCTGTAGTCACCACCACCACCGCCGCCTCTGCAGCTGTAGTCACCACCACCACCGCCTCTGCAGCTGTAGTCACCACCACCACCACCGCCTCTGCAGCTGTAGTCACCACCACCACCGCCTCTGCAGCTGTAGTCACACCACCACCGCCTCTGCAGCTGTAGTCACCACCACCACCGCCTCTGCAGCTGTAGTCACACCACCACCGCCTCTGCAGCTGTAGTCACCACCACCGCCGCCTGCAGCTGTAGTCACCCACCACCGCCTCTGCAGCTGTAGTCACCACCACCGCCCCTGCAGCTGTAGTCACCACCACCACCGCCTCTGCAGCTGTAGTCACCACCACCACCGCCTCTGCAGCTGTAGTCACCACCACCACCGCCGCCCCTGCAGCTGTAGTCACCACCACCACCGCCGCCCCTGCAGCTGTAGTCACCACCACCACCACCGCCCTGCAGCTGTAGTCACCACCACCACCGCCTGCAGCTGTAGTCACCACCACCACCGCCTCTGCAGCTGTAGTCACCACCACCACCAACGCCTCTGCAGCTGTAGTCACCACCACCGCCGCCTCTGCAGCTGTAGTCACCACCACCGCCGCCTCTGCAGCTGTAGTCACCACCACCACTGCCGCCTCTGCAGCTGTAGTCACCACCACCACCGCCTCTGCAGCTGTAGTCACCACCGCCGCCTCTGCAGCTGTAGTCACCACCACCACCACGCTGTAGTCACCACCGCCGCCTCTGCAGCTGTAGTCACCACCACCGCCGCCTCTGCAGCTGTAGTCACCACCACCACCGCCTCTGCAGCTGTAGTCATCACCACCACCACCTCTGCAGCTGTAGTCACCACCACCACCGCCTCTGCAGCTGTAGTCACCACCACCACCGCCTCTGCAGCTGTAGTCACCACCACCACCGCCGCCTCTGCAGCTGTAGTCACCACCACCGCCTCTGCAGCTGTAGTCATCACCACCGCTGCCTCTGCAGCTGTAGTCATCACCACCACCGCCTCTGCAGCTGTAGTCACCACCACCACCGCCTCTGCAGCTGTAGTCACCACCACCGCCGCCTCTGCAGCTGTAGTCACCACCACCGCCCCTGCAGCTGTAGTCACCACCACCGCCGCCTCTGCAGCTGTAGTCACCACCACCGCCGCCTCTGCAGCTGTAGTCACCACCACCACCAACGCCTCTGCAGCTGTAGTCACCACCACCACCGCCGCCTCTGCAGCTGTAGTCACCACCACCGCCTCTGCAGCTGTAGTCATCACCACCACCGCCCTCTGCAGCTGTAGTCACCACCACCGCCTCTGCAGCTGTAGTCACCACCACCGCCGCCTGCAGCTGTAGTCACCACCACCGCCGCCTCTGCAGCTGTAGTCACCACCACCACTGCCGCCTCTGCAGCTGTAGTCACCACCACCACCGCCTCTGCAGCTGTAGTCACCACCACCGCCTCTGCAGCTGTAGTCACCACCACCACCACGCTGTAGCCCACCGCCGCCTCTGCAGCTGTAGTCACCACCACCGCCGCCTCTGCAGCTGTAGTCACCACCACCGCCGCCTCTGCAGCTGTAGTCACCACCACCACCGCCTCTGCAGCTGTAGTCACCACCACCACCGCCTCTGCAGCTGTAGTCACCACCACCACCGCCGCCCTGCAGCTGTAGTCACCACCACCGCCTCTGCAGCTGTAGTCACCACCACCGCCTCTGCAGCTGTAGTCACCACCACCACCGCCTCTGCAGCTGTAGTCACCACCACCACCGCCGCCTCTGCAGCTGTAGTCACCACCACCACCGCCTCTGCAGCTGTAGTCATCACCACCACCTCCTCTGCAGCTGTAGTCACCACCACCACCGCCTCTGCAGCTGTAGTCATCACCACCACCTCCTCTTCAGCTGTAGTCATCACCACCACCCGCCTCTGCAGCTGTAGTCACACCACCACCTCCTCTGCAGCTGTAGTCACCACCACCTCCTCTGCAGCTGTAGTCACCACCACCACCGCCTCTGCAGCTGTAGTCACCACCACCACCGCCTCTGCAGCTGTAGTCACCACCACCACCGCCGCCTCTGCAGCTGTAGTCACCACCACCACCACCGCCCTGCAGCTGTAGTCACCACCACCACCACCGCCTCTGCAGCTGTAGTCACCACCACCACCGCCTCTGCAGCTGTAGTCATCACCACCACCGCCTCTGCAGCTGTAGTCACCACCACCGCCTCTGCAGCTGTAGTCACCACCACCGCCCCTTCAGCTGTAGTCACCACCACCGCCTCTGCAGCTGTAGTCACCACCACCACCGCCTCTGCAGCTGTAGTCACCACCACCGCCCCTCAGCTGTAGTCACCACCACCGCCTCTGCAGCTGTAGTCATCACCACCACCGCCTCTGCAGCTGTAGTCACCACCACCACCGCCTCTGCAGCTGTAGTCACCACCACCACCGCCCTGCAGCTGTAGTCACCACCACCGCCGCCTCTGCAGCTGTAGTCACACCACCACCACCGCCTCTGCAGCTGTAGTCACCACCACCGCCGCCTCTGCAGCTGTAGTCACCACCACCGCCGCCTCTGCAGCTGTAGTCACCACCACCACCGCCTCTGCAGCTGTAGTCACCACCACCACCACGCCTCTGCAGCTGTAGTCACCACCACCGCCGCCTCTGCAGCTGTAGTCACCACCACCACCACGCTGTAGTCACCACCGCCTCTGCAGCTGTAGTCACCACCACCGCCGCCTCTGCAGCTGTAGTCACCACCACCACCGCCTCTGCAGCTGTAGTCATCACCACCACCACCTCTGCAGCTGTAGTCACCACCACCACCGCCTCTGCAGCTGTAGTCACCACCACCACCGCCTCTGCAGCTGTAGTCACCACCACCACCGCCGCCTCTGCAGCTGTAGTCACCACCACCGCCTCTGCAGCTGTAGTCATCACCACCGCTCCTCTGCAGCTGTAGTCATCACCACCACCGCCTCTGCAGCTGTAGTCACCACCACCACCGCCTCTGCAGCTGTAGTCACCACCACCGCCGCCTCTGCAGCTGTAGTCACCACCACCGCCCTGCAGCTGTAGTCACCACCACCGCCGCCTCTGCAGCTGTAGTCACCACCACCGCCTCTGCAGCTGTAGTCACCACCACCACCGCCTCTGCAGCTGTAGTCACCACCACCGCCTCTGCAGCTGTAGTCACCACCACCACCACCGCCTCTGCAGCTGTAGTCACCACCACCACCACCGCCTCTGCAGCTGTAGTCACCACCACCGCCTCTGCAGCTGTAGTCACCACCACCACCGCCTCTGCAGCTGTAGTCACCACCACCACCGCCTCAGCAGCTGTAGTCACCACCACCGCCCCTGCAGCTGTAGTCACCACCACCACCGCCTGCAGCTGTAGTCACCACCACCGCCGCCTCTGCAGCTGTAGTCACCACCACCACCGCCTCTGCAGCTGTAGTCATCACCACCACCGCCGCCTCTGCAGCTGTAGTCACCACCACCGCCTCTGCAGCTGTAGTCACCACCACCGCCGCCTCTGCAGCTGTAGTCACCACCACCACCGCCTCTGCAGCTGTAGTCACCACCACCACTGCCGCCTCTGCAGCTGTAGTCACCACCACCACCGCCTCTGCAGCTGTAGTCACCACCGCCGCCTCTGCAGCTGTAGTCACCACCACCACCACGCTGTAGTCACCACCGCCGCCTGCAGCTGTAGTCACCACCACCGCCGCCTCTGCAGCTGTAGTCACCACCACCACCGCCTCTGCAGCTGTAGTCACACACCACCACCACCGCCTCTGCAGCTGTAGTCACCACCACCACCGCCTCTGCAGCTGTAGTCACCACCACCACCGCCGCCCTGCAGCTGTAGTCACCACCACCGCCTCTGCAGCTGTAGTCACCACCACCGCCTCTGCAGCTGTAGTCATCACCACCACCGCCTCTGCAGCTGTAGTCACCACCACCACCGCCGCCTCTGCAGCTGTAGTCACCACCACCGCCTCTGCAGCTGTAGTCACCACCACCGCCTCTGCAGCTGTAGTCATCACCACCACCGCCTCTGCAGCTGTAGTCACCCACCGCCACCACCACCACCACCGCCGCCCCTGCAGCTGTAGTCATCACCACCACCACCACCGCCGCCCCTGCAGCTGTAGTCACACCACCACCACCGCCGCCCCTGCAGCTGTAGTCACCACCACCGCCGCCTCTGCAGCTGTAGTCACCACCACCACCGCCTCTGCAGCTGTAGTCACCACCACCACCGCCTCTGCAGCTGTAGTCATCACCACCACCACCGCCTCTGCAGCTGTAGTCACCACCACCACCACCGCCTCTGCAGCTGTAGTCACCACCACCGCAGCTGTAGTCACCACCACCACCACCGCCTCTGCAGCTGTAGTCACCACCACCGCTGCCTCTGCAGCTGTAGTCATCACCACCACCGCCTCTGCAGCTGTAGTCACACCACCACCGCCTCTGCAGCTGTAGTCATCACCACCACCGCCTCTGCAGCTGTAGTCACCACCACTACCGCCTCTGCAGCTGTAGTCACCACCACCACCACCGCTCTGCAGCTGTAGTCACCACCACCGCCTCTGCAGCTGTAGTCATCACCACCACCGCCGCCTCTGCAGCTGTAGTCACCACCACCGCCTCTGCAGCTGTAGTCACCACCACCACCACCGCCTCTGCAGCTGTAGTCACCACCACCGCCTCTGCAGCTGTAGTCACCACCACCACCGCCTCTGCAGCTGTAGTCACCACCACCACCGCCTCTGCAGCTGTAGTCACCACCACCACCGCCGCCTCTGCAGCTGTAGTCACCACCACCACCTCCTCTTCAGCTGTAGTCACCACCACCACCGCCTCTGCAGCTGTAGTCATCACCACCACCGCCTCTGCAGCTGTAGTCATCACCACCGCCGCCTCTGCAGCTGTAGTCATCACCACCACCGCCTCTGCAGCTGTAGTCACCACCACCACCGCCTCTGCAGCTGTAGTCATCACCACCACCGCCTCTTCAGCTGTAGTCACCACCACCACCCGCCTCTGCAGCTGTAGTCATCACCACCACCGCCTCTGCAGCTGTAGTCATCACCACCACCTCCTCTGCAGCTGTAGTCACCACCACCACCGCCTCTGCAGCTGTAGTCATCACCACCACCGCCTCTGCAGCTGTAGTCACACACCACCGCCTCTGCAGCTGTAGTCACCACCACCACCGCCTCTGCAGCTGTAGTCACCACCACCACCGCCTCTGCAGCTGTAGTCACCACCACCACCGCCTCTGCAGCTGTAGTCACCACCACCACCGCCTCTGCAGCTGTAGTCACCACCACCACCGCCGCCCCTGCAGCTGTAGTCACCACCACCACCACCGCCTCTGCAGCTGTAGTCACCACCACCGCCTCTGCAGCTGTAGTCACCACCACCACCGCCTCTGCAGCTGTAGTCACCACCACCGCCTCTGCAGCTGTAGTCACCACCACCGCCCCTCTGCAGCTGTAGTCACCACCACCGCCTCTGCAGCTGTAGTCACCACCACCGCCGCCTCTGCAGCTGTAGTCACCACCACCGCCCCTGCAGCTGTAGTCACCACCACCGCCTCTGCAGCTGTAGTCATCACCACCGCCGCCTCTGCAGCTGTAGTCACCACCACCCCGCCTCTGCAGCTGTAGTCACCACCACCACCGCCTGCAGCTGTAGTCACCACCACCGCCGCCTCTGCAGCTGTAGTCATCACCACCACCACCGCCTCTGCAGCTGTAGTCACCACCACCACCGCCGCCTCTGCAGCTGTAGTCACCACCACCCCCGCCTCTGCAGCTGTAGTCACCACCACCACCGCCTCTGCAGCTGTAGTCACCACCACCACCGCCTCTGCAGCTGTAGTCACCACCACCGCCGCCTCTGCAGCTGTAGTCACCACCACCGCCGCCTCTGCAGCTGTAGTCACCACCACCACCGCCGCCTCTGCAGCTGTAGTCACCACCACCACCGCCTCTGCAGCTGTAGTCACCACCACCGCCTCTGCAGCTGTAGTCACCACCACCACCACGCTGTAGTCACCACCGCCGCCTCTGCAGCTGTAGTCACCACCACCGCCGCCTCTGCAGCTGTAGTCACCACCACCACCGCCTCTGCAGCTGTAGTCATCACCACCACCACCTCTGCAGCTGTAGTCACCACCACCACCGCCTCTGCAGCTGTAGTCACCACCACCACCGCCTCTGCAGCTGTAGTCACCACCACCACCGCCGCCTCTGCAGCTGTAGTCACCACCACCGCCTCTGCAGCTGTAGTCATCACCACCACCACCCGCCTCTGCAGCTGTAGTCACACCACCACCGCCTCTGCAGCTGTAGTCACCACCACCACCGCCTCTGCAGCTGTAGTCACCACCACCACCGCCTCAGCAGCTGTAGTCACCACCACCGCCCCTGCAGCTGTAGTCACCACCACCACCGCCTCTGCAGCTGTAGTCACCACCACCACCCGCCTCTGCAGCTGTAGTCACCACCACCACCAACGCCTCTGCAGCTGTAGTCACCACCACCACCGCCGCCTCTGCAGCTGTAGTCACCACCACCGCCTCTGCAGCTGTAGTCACCACCACCACCACCGCCTGCAGCTGTAGTCACCACCACCACCGCCTCTGCAGCTGTAGTCACCACCACCACCGCCCCCTGCAGCTGTAGTCACCACCACCGCCTCTGCAGCTGTAGTCACCACCACCGCCTCTGCAGCTGTAGTCATCACCACCACCGCCTCTGCAGCTGTAGTCACCACCACCACCGCCCTCTGCAGCTGTAGTCACCACCACCACGCCGCCTCTGCAGCTGTAGTCACACCACCACCGCCTCTGCAGCTGTAGTCATCACCACCACCTCCTCTTCAGCTGTAGTCACCACCACCACCGCCTCTGCAGCTGTAGTCATCACCACCACCTCCTCTGCAGCTGTAGTCATCACCACCGCCGCCTCTGCAGCTGTAGTCATCACCACCACCTCCTCTTCAGCTGTAGTCACCACCACCACCGCCTCTGCAGCTGTAGTCACCACCACCACCGCCTCTGCAGCTGTAGTCACCACCACCACCGCCTCTGCAGCTGTAGTCACCACCACCACCGCCGCCCTGCAGCTGTAGTCACCACCACCACCACCGCCCCTGCAGCTGTAGTCACCACCACCACCACCGCCTCTGCAGCTGTAGTCACCACCACCGCCTCTGCAGCTGTAGTCATCACCACCACCGCCTCTGCAGCTGTAGTCACCACCACCGCCTCTGCAGCTGTAGTCACCACCACCGCCCCTTCAGCTGTAGTCACCACCACCGCCTCTGCAGCTGTAGTCATCACCACCGCCGCCTCTGCAGCTGTAGTCACCACCACCAGCTGTAGTCACCACCACCGCCTCTGCAGCTGTAGTCATCACCACCGCCGCCTCTGCAGCTGTAGTCACCACCACGCCGCCTCTGCAGCTGTAGTCACCACCACCACCGCCCCTGCAGCTGTAGTCACCACCACCGCCGCCTCTGCAGCTGTAGTCACCACCACCACCAACGCCTCTGCAGCTGTAGTCACCACCACCGCCGCCTCTGCAGCTGTAGTCACCACCACCGCCGCCTCTGCAGCTGTAGTCACCACCACCACTGCCGCCTCTGCAGCTGTAGTCACCACCACCACCGCCTCTGCAGCTGTAGTCACCACCGCCGCCTCTGCAGCTGTAGTCACCACCACCACCACGCTGTAGTCACCACCGCCGCCTCTGCAGCTGTAGTCACCACCACCGCCGCCTCTGCAGCTGTAGTCACCACCACCACCGCCTCTGCAGCTGTAGTCATCACCACCACCACCTCTGCAGCTGTAGTCACCACCACCACCGCCTCTGCAGCTGTAGTCACCACCACCACCGCCTCTGCAGCTGTAGTCACCACCACCACCGCCGCCTCTGCAGCTGTAGTCACCACCACCGCCTCTGCAGCTGTAGTCATCACCACCGCTGCCTCTGCAGCTGTAGTCACACCACCACCGCCTCTGCAGCTGTAGTCACCACCACCACCGCCTCTGCAGCTGTAGTCACCACCACCGCCGCCTCAGCAGCTGTAGTCACCACCACCGCCCCTGCAGCTGTAGTCACCACCACCGCCGCCTGCAGCTGTAGTCACCACCACCGCCGCCTCTGCAGCTGTAGTCACCACCACCACCAACGCCTCTGCAGCTGTAGTCACCACCACCACCGCCGCCTCTGCAGCTGTAGTCACCACCACCACCACCGCCTCTGCAGCTGTAGTCACCACCACCACCGCCTCTGCAGCTGTAGTCACCACCACCACCGCCGCCTCTGCAGCTGTAGTCACCACCACCGCCTCTGCAGCTGTAGTCACCACCACCACCGCCTCTGCAGCTGTAGTCACCACCACCGCCGCCTCAGCAGCTGTAGTCACCACCACCGCCCCTGCAGCTGTAGTCACCACCACCGCCGCCTCTGCAGCTGTAGTCACCACCACCGCCGCCTCTGCAGCTGTAGTCACCACCACCACCGCCTCTGCAGCTGTAGTCACCACCACCACCGCCGCCTCTGCAGCTGTAGTCACCACCACCGCCTCTGCAGCTGTAGTCACCACCACCGCCGCCTCTGCAGCTGTAGTCACCACCACCGCCGCCTCTGCAGCTGTAGTCACCACCACCACTGCCGCCTCTGCAGCTGTAGTCACCACCACCACCGCCTCTGCAGCTGTAGTCACCACCACCGCCTCTGCAGCTGTAGTCACCACCACCACCACGCTGTAGTCACCACCACCACCGCCTCTGCAGCTGTAGTCACCACCACCACCACCTCTGCAGCTGTAGTCACCACCACCGCCTCTGCAGCTGTAGTCACCACCACCACCGCCTCTGCAGCTGTAGTCACCACCACCGCCTCTGCAGCTGTAGTCACCACCACCACCGCCTCTGCAGCTGTAGTCACCACCACCACCGCCGCCTCTGCAGCTGTAGTCACCACCACCAACGCCGCCTCTGCAGCTGTAGTCATCACCACCACCGCCTCTTCAGCTGTAGTCATCACCACCACCTCCTCTTCAGCTGTAGTCACCACCACCACCGCCTCTGCAGCTGTAGTCACACCACCACCTCCTCTTCAGCTGTAGTCATCACCACCGCCGCCTCTGCAGCTGTAGTCATCACCACCACCTCCTCTTCAGCTGTAGTCACCACCACCACCGCCTCTGCAGCTGTAGTCACCACCACCACCGCCTCTGCAGCTGTAGTCACCACCACCACCGCCTCTGCAGCTGTAGTCACCACCACCACCGCCGCCCCTGCAGCTGTAGTCACCACCACCACCACCGCCCCTGCAGCTGTAGTCACCACCACCACCACCGCCTCTGCAGCTGTAGTCACCACCACCGCCTCTGCAGCTGTAGTCATCACCACCACCGCCTCTGCAGCTGTAGTCACCACCACCGCCTCTGCAGCTGTAGTCACCACCACCGCCCCTTCAGCTGTAGTCACCACCACCGCCTCTGCAGCTGTAGTCATCACCACCGCCGCCTCTGCAGCTGTAGTCACCACCACCGCCCCTTCAGCTGTAGTCACCACCACCGCCTCTGCAGCTGTAGTCATCACCACCGCCGCCTCTGCAGCTGTAGTCACCACCACGCCGCCTCTGCAGCTGTAGTCACCACCACCACCGCCCCTGCAGCTGTAGTCACCACCACCGCCGCCTCTGCAGCTGTAGTCACCACCACCACCAACGCCTCTGCAGCTGTAGTCACCACCACCGCCGCCTCTGCAGCTGTAGTCACCACCACCGCCGCCTCTGCAGCTGTAGTCACCACCACCACTGCCGCCTCTGCAGCTGTAGTCACCACCACCACCGCCTCTGCAGCTGTAGTCACCACCACCGCCTCTGCAGCTGTAGTCACCACCACCACCACGCTGTAGTCACCACCGCCGCCTCTGCAGCTGTAGTCACCACCACCGCCGCCTCTGCAGCTGTAGTCACCACCACCACTGCCTCTGCAGCTGTAGTCATCACCACCACCACCTCTGCAGCTGTAGTCACCACCACCACCGCCTCTGCAGCTGTAGTCACCACCACCACCGCCTCTGCAGCTGTAGTCACCACCACCACCGCCGCCTGCAGCTGTAGTCACCACCACCGCCTCTGCAGCTGTAGTCACCACCACCACCGCCTCTGCAGCTGTAGTCACCACCACCACCGCCTCAGCAGCTGTAGTCACCACCACCACCGCCTGCAGCTGTAGTCACCACCACCGCCGCCTCTGCAGCTGTAGTCACCACCACCGCCGCCTGCAGCTGTAGTCACCACCACCACCAACGCCTCTGCAGCTGTAGTCACCACCACCACCGCCGCCTCTGCAGCTGTAGTCACCACCACCACCACCGCCTCTGCAGCTGTAGTCACCACCACCACCGCCTCTGCAGCTGTAGTCACCACCACCACCGCCGCCTCTGCAGCTGTAGTCACCACCACCGCCTCTGCAGCTGTAGTCACCACCACCACCCTCTGCAGCTGTAGTCACCACCACCGCCGCCTCAGCAGCTGTAGTCACCACCACCGCCCCTGCAGCTGTAGTCACCACCACCGCCGCCTCTGCAGCTGTAGTCACCACCACCGCCGCCTCTGCAGCTGTAGTCACCACCACCACCGCCTCTGCAGCTGTAGTCATCACCACCACCGCCGCCTCAGCAGCTGTAGTCACCACCACCGCCTCTGCAGCTGTAGTCACCACCACCGCCGCCTCTGCAGCTGTAGTCACCACCACCGCCGCCTCTGCAGCTGTAGTCACCACCACCACTGCCGCCTCTGCAGCTGTAGTCACCACCACCACCGCCTCTGCAGCTGTAGTCACCACCGCCGCCTCTGCAGCTGTAGTCACCACCACCACCACGCTGTAGTCACCACCGCCGCCTCTGCAGCTGTAGTCACCACCACCGCCGCCTCTGCAGCTGTAGTCACCACCACCACCGCCTCTGCAGCTGTAGTCATCACCACCACCACCACCTCTGCAGCTGTAGTCACCACCACCACCGCCTCTGCAGCTGTAGTCACCACCACCACCGCCGCCCCTGCAGCTGTAGTCACCACCACCGCCTCTGCAGCTGTAGTCACCACCACCGCCTCTGCAGCTGTAGTCATCACCACCACCGCCTCTGCAGCTGTAGTCACCACCACCACCGCCGCCTCTGCAGCTGTAGTCACCACCACCGCCTCTGCAGCTGTAGTCACCACCACCACCGCCTCTGCAGCTGTAGTCATCACCACCACTGCCTCTGCAGCTGTAGTCACCACCACCACCACCACCACCACCGCCGCCCCTGCAGCTGTAGTCATCACCACCACCACCGCCCCCCTGCAGCTGTAGTCATCACCACCACCACCGCCGCCCTGCAGCTGTAGTCACCACCACCGCCGCCTCTGCAGCTGTAGTCACCACCACCACCGCCTCTGCAGCTGTAGTCACCACCACCACCGCCTCTGCAGCTGTAGTCATCACCACCACCACCGCCTCTGCAGCTGTAGTCACCACCACCACCACCGCCTGCAGCTGTAGTCACCACCACCGCCGCCTCTGCAGCTGTAGTCACCACCACCACCACCGCCTCTGCAGCTGTAGTCACCACCACCGCCCTCTGCAGCTGTAGTCATCACCACCACCGCCTCTGCAGCTGTAGTCACACCACCACCGCCTCTGCAGCTGTAGTCATCACCACCACCGCCTCTGCAGCTGTATTCACCACCACTACCGCCTCTGCAGCTGTAGTCACCACCACCACCGCCCCTGCAGCTGTAGTCACCACCACCGCCTCTGCAGCTGTAGTCATCCACCACCGCCTCTGCAGCTGTAGTCATCACCACCACCGCCTCTGCAGCTGTAGTCACCACCACCACCGCCGCCTCTGCAGCTGTAGTCACCACCACCGCCTCTGCAGCTGTAGTCATCACCACCGCCGCCTCTGCAGCTGTAGTCACCACCACCGCCTCTGCAGCTGTAGTCATCACCACCGCCGCCTCTGCAGCTGTAGTCATCACCACCACCGCCTCTGCAGCTGTAGTCATCACCACCACCACCCTCTGCAGCTGTAGTCACCACCACCACCGCCTCTGCAGCTGTAGTCACCACCACCACCGCCTCTGCAGCTGTAGTCACACCACCACCGCCGCCCCTGCAGCTGTAGTCACCACCACCGCCGCCTCTGCAGCTGTAGTCACCACCACCGCCGCCTCTGCAGCTGTAGTCACACCACCACCGCCTCTGCAGCTGTAGTCACACCACCACCGCCTCTCTGCAGCTGTAGTCACCACCACCGCCGCCTGCAGCTGTAGTCACCACCACCGCCTCTGCAGCTGTAGTCACCCACCACCGCCTCTGCAGCTGTAGTCACCACCACCACCGCCTCTGCAGCTGTAGTCACCACCACCGCCTCTGCAGCTGTAGTCATCACCACCGCCGCCTCTGCAGCTGTAGTCATCACCACCACCGCATCTGCAGCTGTAGTCATCACCACCACCGCCTCTGCAGCTGTAGTCACCACCACCACCGCCTCTGCAGCTGTAGTCACCACCACCACCGCCTCTGCAGCTGTAGTCACACCACCACCGCCGCCCCTGCAGCTGTAGTCACCACCACCGCCTCTGCAGCTGTAGTCACCACCACCGCCTCTGCAGCTGTAGTCACCACCACCACCGCCTCTGCAGCTGTAGTCATCACCACCACCGCCTCTGCAGCTGTAGTCACCACCACCGCCGCCTCTGCAGCTGTAGTCACCACCACCTCTGCAGCTGTAGTCACCACCACCACCGCCGCCCCTGCAGCTGTAGTCACCACCACCGCCTCTGCAGCTGTAGTCATCACCACCACCACCCCTCTGCAGCTGTAGTCACCACCACCGCCGCCTCTGCAGCTGTAGTCACCACCACCGCCGCCTCTGCAGCTGTAGTCATCACCACCGCCGCCCCTGCAGCTGTAGTCATCACCACCACCCCCTCTGCAGCTGTAGTCACCACCACCGCCGCCTCTGCAGCTGTAGTCACCACCACCACCACCGCCTCTGCAGCTGTAGTCACCACCACCACCGCCTCTGCAGCTGTAGTCATCACCACCACCACCGCCTCTGCAGCTGTAGTCACCACCACCGCCGCCTCTGCAGCTGTAGTCATCACCACCACCGCCTCTGCAGCTGTAGTCACCACCACCACCGCCTCTGCAGCTGTAGTCACCACCACCACCGCCGCCTCTGCAGCTGTAGTCACCACCACCGCCTCTGCAGCTGTAGTCACCACCACCGCCTCTGCAGCTGTAGTCATCACCACCACCGCCTCTGCAGCTGTAGTCACCACCACCACCGCCGCCTCTGCAGCTGTAGTCACCACCACCGCCTCTGCAGCTGTAGTCACACCACCGCCGCCTCTGCAGCTGTAGTCATCACCACCACCGCCTCTGCAGCTGTAGTCATCACCACCACCGCCTGCAGCTGTAGTCACCACCACCACCGCCTCTGCAGCTGTAGTCACCACCACCACCGCCTCTGCAGCTGTAGTCACCACCACCACCGCCTCTGCAGCTGTAGTCACCACCACCACCCCTCTGCAGCTGTAGTCACCACCACCGCCTCTGCAGCTGTAGTCACCACCACCGCCGCCTCTGCAGCTGTAGTCACCACCACCACCGCCTCTGCAGCTGTAGTCACCACCACCGCCGCCTCTGCAGCTGTAGTCACCACCACCGCCGCCTCTGCAGCTGTAGTCACCACCACCACCGCCCCTGCAGCTGTAGTCACCACCACCGCCGCCTCTGCAGCTGTAGTCATCACCACCACCACCGCCTCTGCAGCTGTAGTCACCACCACCGCCGCCTCTGCAGCTGTAGTCACCACCACCACCTCCTCTGCAGCTGTAGTCACCACCACCGCCGCCTCTGCAGCTGTAGTCACCACCACCGCCTCTGCAGCTGTAGTCACCACCACCACCGCCGCCCTCTGCAGCTGTAGTCACCACCACCGCCGCCTCTGCAGCTGTAGTCACCACCACCACCCGCCTCTGCAGCTGTAGTCACCACCACCGCCCCTGCAGCTGTAGTCACCACCACCGCCGCCTCTGCAGCTGTAGTCACCACCACCACCGCCTCTGCAGCTGTAGTCACCACCACCACCGCCTCTGCAGCTGTAGTCACCACCACCACCGCCGCCTCTGCAGCTGTAGTCACCACCACCACCACCGCCTCTGCAGCTGTAGTCACCACCACCACCGCCTCTGCAGCTGTAGTCACCACCACCACCGCCTCTGCAGCTGTAGTCACCACCACCGCCTCTGCAGCTGTAGTCACCACCACCACCGCCTCTGCAGCTGTAGTCACCACCACCGCCGCCTCTGCAGCTGTAGTCACCACCACCGCCCCTGCAGCTGTAGTCACCACCACCGCCGCCTCTGCAGCTGTAGTCACCACCACCGCCGCCTCTGCAGCTGTAGTCACCACCACCACCGCCTCTGCAGCTGTAGTCATCACCACCACCGCCGCCTCAGCAGCTGTAGTCACCACCACCGCCTCTGCAGCTGTAGTCACCACCACCGCCGCCTCTGCAGCTGTAGTCACCACCACCGCCGCCTCTGCAGCTGTAGTCACCACCACCACTGCCGCCTCTGCAGCTGTAGTCACCACCACCACCGCCTCTGCAGCTGTAGTCACCACCGCCGCCTCTGCAGCTGTAGTCACCACCACCACCACGCTGTAGTCACCACCACTGCCGCCTCTAGCTGTAGTCACCACCACCACCACCGCAGCTGTAGTCACCACCGCCGCCTGCAGCTGTAGTCACCACCACCACCGCCTCTGCAGCTGTAGTCACCACCACCGCCCTCTGCAGCTGTAGTCATCACCACCACCGCCTCTGCAGCTGTAGTCACCACCACCACCGCCGCCTGCAGCTGTAGTCACCACCACCAACGCCGCCTCTGCAGCTGTAGTAATCGCCACCACCGCCTCTTCAGCTGTAGTCATCACCACCACCTCCTCTTCAGCTGTAGTCACCACCACCACCGCCTCTGCAGCTGTAGTCATCACCACCACCTCCTCTTCAGCTGTAGTCATCACCACCGCCGCCTCTGCAGCTGTAGTCATCACCACCACCTCCTCTGCAGCTGTAGTCACCACCACCACCGCCTCTGCAGCTGTAGTCACCACCACCACCGCCTCTGCAGCTGTAGTCACCACCACCACCGCCTCTGCAGCTGTAGTCACCACCACCACCGCCGCCCCTGCAGCTGTAGTCACCACCACCACCACCGCCCCTGCAGCTGTAGTCACCACCACCACCACCGCCTCTGCAGCTGTAGTCACCACCACCGCCTCTGCAGCTGTAGTCATCACCACCACCGCCTCTGCAGCTGTAGTCACCACCACCGCCTCTGCAGCTGTAGTCACCACCACCGCCCCTTCAGCTGTAGTCACCACCACCGCCTCTGCAGCTGTAGTCATCACCACCGCCGCCTCTGCAGCTGTAGTCACCACCACCGCCCCTTCAGCTGTAGTCACCACCACCGCCTCTGCAGCTGTAGTCATCACCACCGCCGCCTCTGCAGCTGTAGTCACCACCACGCCGCCTCTGCAGCTGTAGTCACCACCACCACCGCCCCTGCAGCTGTAGTCACCACCACCGCCGCCTCTGCAGCTGTAGTCACCACCACCACCAACGCCTCTGCAGCTGTAGTCACCACCACCGCCGCCTCTGCAGCTGTAGTCACCACCACCGCCGCCTCTGCAGCTGTAGTCACCACCACCACTGCCGCCTCTGCAGCTGTAGTCACCACCACCACCGCCTCTGCAGCTGTAGTCACCACCACCGCCTCTGCAGCTGTAGTCACCACCACCACCACGCTGTAGTCACCACCGCCGCCTCTGCAGCTGTAGTCACCACCACCGCCGCCTCTGCAGCTGTAGTCACCACCACCACTGCAGCTGTAGTCATCACCACCACCACCTCTGCAGCTGTAGTCACCACCACCACCGCCTCTGCAGCTGTAGTCACCACCACCACCGCCTCTGCAGCTGTAGTCACCACCACCACCGCCGCCTCTGCAGCTGTAGTCACCACCACCGCCTCTGCAGCTGTAGTCATCACCACCGCTGCCTCTGCAGCTGTAGTCATCACCACCACCGCCTCTGCAGCTGTAGTCACCACCACCACCGCCTCTGCAGCTGTAGTCACCACCACCGCCGCCTCAGCAGCTGTAGTCACCACCACCGCCCCTGCAGCTGTAGTCACCACCACCGCCGCCTCTGCAGCTGTAGTCACCACCACCGCCGCCTCTGCAGCTGTAGTCACCACCACCACCAACGCCTCTGCAGCTGTAGTCACCACCACCACCGCCGCCTCTGCAGCTGTAGTCACCACCACCACCACCGCCTCTGCAGCTGTAGTCACCACCACCACCGCCTCTGCAGCTGTAGTCACCACACCACCGCCGCCTCTGCAGCTGTAGTCACCACCACCGCCTCTGCAGCTGTAGTCACCACCACCACCGCCTCTGCAGCTGTAGTCACCACCACCGCCGCCTCAGCAGCTGTAGTCACCACCACCGCCCCTGCAGCTGTAGTCACCACCACCGCCGCCTCTGCAGCTGTAGTCACCACCACCGCCGCCTCTGCAGCTGTAGTCACCACCACCACCGCCTCTGCAGCTGTAGTCATCACCACCACCGCCGCCTCAGCAGCTGTAGTCACCACCACCGCCTCTGCAGCTGTAGTCACCACCACCGCCGCCTCTGCAGCTGTAGTCACCACCACCGCCGCCTCTGCAGCTGTAGTCACCACCACCACTGCCGCCTCTGCAGCTGTAGTCACCACCACCACCGCCTCTGCAGCTGTAGTCACCACCGCCGCCTCTGCAGCTGTAGTCACCACCACCACCACGCTGTAGTCACCACCGCCGCCTCTGCAGCTGTAGTCACCACCACCGCCGCCTCTGCAGCTGTAGTCACCACCACCACCGCCTCTGCAGCTGTAGTCATCACCACCACCACCACCGCCTCTGCAGCTGTAGTCACCACCACCACCGCCTCTGCAGCTGTAGTCACCACCACCACCGCCGCCCCTGCAGCTGTAGTCACCACCACCGCCTCTGCAGCTGTAGTCACCACCACCGCCTCTGCAGCTGTAGTCATCACCACCACCGCCTCTGCAGCTGTAGTCACCACCACCACCGCCGCCTCTGCAGCTGTAGTCACCACCACCGCCTCTGCAGCTGTAGTCACCACCACCACCGCCTCTGCAGCTGTAGTCATCACCACCGCTGCCTCTGCAGCTGTAGTCACCACCACCGCCACCACCACCACCACCGCCGCCCCTGCAGCTGTAGTCATCACCACCACCACCGCCGCCCTGCAGCTGTAGTCATCACCACCACCACCGCCGCCTCTGCAGCTGTAGTCACCACCGCCGCCTCTGCAGCTGTAGTCACCACCACCACCGCCTCTGCAGCTGTAGTCATCACCACCACCACCGCCTCTGCAGCTGTAGTCACCACCACCACCACCGCCTCTGCAGCTGTAGTCACCACCACCGCCGCCTCTGCAGCTGTAGTCACCACCACCACCACCGCCTCTGCAGCTGTAGTCACCACCACCGCTGCCTCTGCAGCTGTAGTCACACCACCACCGCCTCTGCAGCTGTAGTCATCACCACCACCGCCTCTGCAGCTGTAGTCATCACCACCACCGCCTCTGCAGCTGTATTCACCACCACTACCGCCTCTGCAGCTGTAGTCACCACCACCACCGCCGCCCCTGCAGCTGTAGTCACCACCACCGCCTCTGCAGCTGTAGTCATCCACCACCGCCTCTGCAGCTGTAGTCATCACCACCACCGCCTCTGCAGCTGTAGTCACCACCACCACCGCCGCCTCTGCAGCTGTAGTCACCACCACCGCCTCTGCAGCTGTAGTCATCACCACCGCCGCCTCTGCAGCTGTAGTCACCACCACCGCCTCTGCAGCTGTAGTCATCACCACCGCCGCCTCTGCAGCTGTAGTCATCACCACCACCGCATCTGCAGCTGTAGTCATCACCACCACCGTCTCTGCAGCTGTAGTCACCACCACCACCGCCTCTGCAGCTGTAGTCACCACCACCACCGCCTCTGCAGCTGTAGTCATCACCACCACCGCCGCCCCTGCAGCTGTAGTCACCACCACCGCCTCTGCAGCTGTAGTCACCACCACCGCCTCTGCAGCTGTAGTCACCACCACCACCGCCTCTGCAGCTGTAGTCATCACCACCACCGCTCTGCAGCTGTAGTCACCACCACCGCCGCCTCTGCAGCTGTAGTCACCACCGCCGCCTCTGCAGCTGTAGTCACCACCACCACCGCCGCCTACAGCTGTAGTCACCACCGCCGCCTGCAGCTGTAGTCATCACCACCACCACCACCGCCTCTGCAGCTGTAGTCACCACCACCGCCGCCTCTGCAGCTGTAGTCACCACCACCGCCGCCTCTGCAGCTGTAGTCATCACCACCGCCGCCCCTGCAGCTGTAGTCATCACCACCGCCGCCTCTGCAGCTGTAGTCACCACCACCGCCGCCTCTGCAGCTGTAGTCATCACCACCACCACCGCCTCTGCAGCTGTAGTCACCACCACCACCGCCTCTGCAGCTGTAGTCACACCACCACCACCGCCTCTGCAGCTGTAGTCACCACCACCACCGCCTCTGCAGCTGTAGTCATCACCACCACCGCCTCTGCAGCTGTAGTCACCACCACCGCCGCCTCTGCAGCTGTAGTCACCACCACCACCGCCGCCCCTGCAGCTGTAGTCACCACCACCGCCTCTGCAGCTGTAGTCACCACCACCGCCTCTGCAGCTGTAGTCATCACCACCACCGCCTCTGCAGCTGTAGTCACCACCACCACCGCCGCCTCTGCAGCTGTAGTCACCACCACCGCCTCTGCAGCTGTAGTCATCACCACCGCCGCCTCTGCAGCTGTAGTCATCACCACCACCGCCTCTGCAGCTGTAGTCATCACCACCACCGCCTGCAGCTGTAGTCACCACCACCACCGCCTCTGCAGCTGTAGTCACCACCACCACCGCCTCTGCAGCTGTAGTCACCACCACCGCCGCCTGCAGCTGTAGTCACCACCACCGCCCCTTCAGCTGTAGTCACCACCACCGCCTCTGCAGCTGTAGTCACACCACCGCCGCCTCTGCAGCTGTAGTCACCACCACCACCGCCGCCTCTGCAGCTGTAGTCACCACCACCGCCGCCTCTGCAGCTGTAGTCACCACCACCGCCGCCTCAGCAGCTGTAGTCACCACCACCACCGCCCCTGCAGCTGTAGTCACCACCACCGCCGCCTCTGCAGCTGTAGTCACACACCACCACCGCCTCTGCAGCTGTAGTCACCACCACCGCCGCCTCTGCAGCTGTAGTCATCACCACCACCTCCTCTGCAGCTGTATCACCACCACCGCCGCCTCTGCAGCTGTAGTCACCACCGCCGCCTCTGCAGCTGTAGTCACCACCACCACCGCCGCCCTTGCAGCTGTAGTCACCACCACCGCCGCCTCTGCAGCTGTAGTCATCACCACCACCACCGCCTCTGCAGCTGTAGTCACCACCACCGCCGCCCCTGCAGCTGTAGTCACCACCACCGCCGCCTCTGCAGCTGTAGTCACCACCACCACCACCGCCTCTGCAGCTGTAGTCACCACCACCGCCGCCTCTGCAGCTGTAGTCACCACCACCGCCGCCTCTGCAGCTGTAGTCACCACCACCACTGCCGCCTCTGCAGCTGTAGTCACCACCACCGCCGCCTCTGCAGCTGTAGTCACCACCACCACCACGCTGTAGTCACCACCGCCGCCTCTGCAGCTGTAGTCACCACCACCGCCGCCTCTGCAGCTGTAGTCACCACCACCACCGCCTCTGCAGCTGTAGTCACCACCACCGCCTCTGCAGCTGTAGTCACCACCACCGCCCCTTCAGCTGTAGTCACCACCACCGCCTCTGCAGCTGTAGTCATCACCACCGCCGCCTCTGCAGCTGTAGTCACCACCACCACCGCCTCTGCAGCTGTAGTCACCACCACCGCCGCCTCTGCAGCTGTAGTCACCACCACCGCCGCCTCAGCAGCTGTAGTCACCACCACCACCGCCCCAGCTGTAGTCACCACCACCGCCGCCTCTGCAGCTGTAGTCATCACCACCACCACCGCCTCTGCAGCTGTAGTCACCACCACCGCCGCCTCTGCAGCTGTAGTCACCACCACCACCTCCTCTGCAGCTGTAGTCACCACCACCGCCGCCTCTGCAGCTGTAGTCACCACCACCGCCTCTGCAGCTGTAGTCACCACCACCACCGCCGCCCTGCAGCTGTAGTCACCACCACCGCCGCCTCTGCAGCTGTAGTCATCACCACCACCACCGCCTCTGCAGCTGTAGTCACCACCACCGCCGCCTCTGCAGCTGTAGTCACCACCACCGCCGCCTCTGCAGCTGTAGTCACCACCACCACCACCGCCTCTGCAGCTGTAGTCACCACCACCGCCGCCTCTGCAGCTGTAGTCACCACCACCGCCGCCTCTGCAGCTGTAGTCATCACCACCACCGCCTCTGCAGCTGTAGTCACCACCACCACCGCCTCTGCAGCTGTAGTCACCACCACCACCGCCTCTGCAGCTGTAGTCATCACCACCACCGCCGCCCTGCAGCTGTAGTCACCACCACCGCCTGCAGCTGTAGTCACCACCACCGCCCGCCTCTGCAGCTGTAGTCACCACCACCACCGCCTCTGCAGCTGTAGTCACACCACCACCGCCTCTGCAGCTGTAGTCACCACCACCGCCGCCTCTGCAGCTGTAGTCACCACCACCGCCTCTGCAGCTGTAGTCACCACCACCACCGCCGCCCCTGCAGCTGTAGTCACCACCACCGCCTCTGCAGCTGTAGTCATCACCACCACCACCACCGCCTCTGCAGCTGTAGTCACCACCACCGCCGCCTCTGCAGCTGTAGTCACCACCACCGCCGCCTCTGCAGCTGTAGTCATCACCACCGCCGCCCCTGCAGCTGTAGTCACCACCACCGCCGCCTCTGCAGCTGTAGTCACCACCACCGCCGCCTCTGCAGCTGTAGTCATCACCACCACCACCGCCTCTGCAGCTGTAGTCACCACCACCACCGCCTCTGCAGCTGTAGTCATCACCACCACCGCCTCTGCAGCTGTAGTCACCACCACCGCCGCCTCTGCAGCTGTAGTCATCACCACCACCGCCTCTGCAGCTGTAGTCACCACCACTACCGCCTCTGCAGCTGTAGTCACCACCACCACCGCCGCCCCTGCAGCTGTAGTCACCACCACCGCCTCTGCAGCTGTAGTCACCACCACCGCCTCTGCAGCTGTAGTCATCACCACCACCGCCTCTGCAGCTGTAGTCACCACCACCACCGCCTCTGCAGCTGTAGTCACCACCACCGCCTCTGCAGCTGTAGTCATCACCACCGCCGCCTCTGCAGCTGTAGTCACCACCACCACCGCCTCTGCAGCTGTAGTCATCACCACCACCGCCTCTGCAGCTGTAGTCACCACCACCACCGCCTCTGCAGCTGTAGTCACCACCACCACCGCCTCTGCAGCTGTAGTCACCACCACCGCCTCTGCAGCTGTAGTCACCACCACCGCCCCTTCAGCTGTAGTCACCACCACCGCCTCTGCAGCTGTAGTCATCACCACCGCCGCCTCTGCAGCTGTAGTCACCACCACCACCGCCGCCTCTGCAGCTGTAGTCACCACCACCGCCGCCTCTGCAGCTGTAGTCACCACCACCGCCGCCTCAGCAGCTGTAGTCACCACCACCACCGCCCCTGCAGCTGTAGTCACCACCACCGCCGCCTCTGCAGCTGTAGTCATCACCACCACCACCGCCTCTGCAGCTGTAGTCACCACCACCGCCGCCTCTGCAGCTGTAGTCATCGCCACCACCTCCTCTGCAGCTGTAGTCACCACCACCGCCGCCTCTGCAGCTGTAGTCACCACCGCCGCCTCTACAGCTGTAGTCACCACCACCACCGCCGCCCTTGCAGCTGTAGTCACCACCACCGCCGCCTCTGCAGCTGTAGTCATCACCACCACCACCGCCTCTGCAGCTGTAGTCACCACCACCGCCGCCTCTGCAGCTGTAGTCACCACCACCGCCGCCTCTGCAGCTGTAGTCACCACCACCACCACCGCCTCTGCAGCTGTAGTCACCACCACCGCCGCCTCTGCAGCTGTAGTCACCACCACCGCCGCCTCTGCAGCTGTAGTCACCACCACCACTGCCGCCTCTGCAGCTGTAGTCACCACCACCGCCGCCTCTGCAGCTGTAGTCACCACCACCACCACGCTGTAGTCACCACCGCCGCCTCTGCAGCTGTAGTCACCACCACCGCCGCCTCTGCAGCTGTAGTCACCACCACCACCGCCTCTGCAGCTGTAGTCACCACCACCGCCTCTGCAGCTGTAGTCACCACCACCGCCCCTTCAGCTGTAGTCACCACCACCGCCTCTGCAGCTGTAGTCATCACCACCGCCGCCTCTGCAGCTGTAGTCACCACCACCACCGCCGCCTCTGCAGCTGTAGTCACCACCACCGCCGCCTCTGCAGCTGTAGTCACCACCACCGCCGCCTCTGCAGCTGTAGTCACCACCACCACCGCCCCTGCAGCTGTAGTCACCACCACCGCCTGCAGCTGTAGTCATCACCACCACCACCGCCTCTGCAGCTGTAGTCACCACCACCGCCGCCTCTGCAGCTGTAGTCACCACCACCACCTCCTCTGCAGCTGTAGTCACCACCACCGCCGCCTCTGCAGCTGTAGTCACCACCGCCGCCTCTACAGCTGTAGTCACCACCACCACCGCCGCCCTTGCAGCTGTAGTCACCACCACCGCCGCCTCTGCAGCTGTAGTCATCACCACCACCACCGCCTCTGCAGCTGTAGTCACCACCACCGCCGCCTCTGCAGCTGTAGTCACCACCACCGCCGCCTCTGCAGCTGTAGTCACCACCACCACCACCGCCTCTGCAGCTGTAGTCACCACCACCGCCGCCTCTGCAGCTGTAGTCACCACCACCGCCGCCTCTGCAGCTGTAGTCACCACCACCACTGCCGCCTCTGCAGCTGTAGTCACCACCACCGCCGCCTCTGCAGCTGTAGTCACCACCACCACCACGCTGTAGTCACCACCACCGCCTCTGCAGCTGTAGTCACCACCACCGCCGCCTCTGCAGCTGTAGTCACCACCACCACCGCCTCTGCAGCTGTAGTCACCACCACCGCCTCTGCAGCTGTAGTCACCACCACCACTGCCTCTGCAGCTGTAGTCACCACCACCGCCTCCTCTGCAGCTGTAGTCATCACCACCGCCGCCTCTGCAGCTGTAGTCACCACCACCGCCGCCTCTGCAGCTGTAGTCATCACCACCACCGCCTCTGCAGCTGTAGTCATCACCACCACCGCCTCTGCAGCTGTAGTCACCACCACCACCGCCTCTGCAGCTGTAGTCACCACCACCGCCGCCTCAGCAGCTGTAGTCACCACCACCGCCCCTGCAGCTGTAGTCACCACCACCAGCTGTAGTCACCACCGCCGCCTCTGCAGCTGTAGTCACCACCACCACCGCCGCCCTTGCAGCTGTAGTCACCACTGCCGCCTCTGCAGCTGTAGTCATCACCACCAACACCGCCGCCCCTGCAGCTGTAGTCATCACCACCACCGCCGCCCCTGCAGCTGTAGTCATCACCACCACCGCCTCTGCAGCTGTAGTCACCACCACCGCCTCTGCAGCTGTAGTCACCACCACCGCCCCTGCAGCTGTAGTCACCACCACCGCCTCTGCAGCTGTAGTCACCACCACCACCGCCTCTGCAGCTGTAGTCACCACCACCGCCTCTGCAGCTGTAGTCACCACCACCGCCTCTGCAGCTGTGTCAGCACCACCGCCCCTTCAGCTGTAGTCACCACCACCGCCTCTGCAGCTGTAGTCACCACCACCGCCGCCTCTGCAGCTGTAGTCACCACCACACCGCCGCCTCTGCAGCTGTAGTCACCACCACCACCGCCTCTGCAGCTGTAGTCACCACCACCACCGCCTCAGCAGCTGTAGTCACCACCACCACCGCCCCTGCAGCTGTAGTCACCACCACCGCCGCCTCTGCAGCTGTAGTCACCACCACCACCACCGCCTCTGCAGCTGTAGTCACCACCACCGCCGCCTCTGCAGCTGTAGTCACCACCACCGCCGCCTCTGCAGCTGTAGTCACCACCACCGCCGCCTCTGCAGCTGTACCACCACCGCCGCCTCACCACCACCACCGCCGCCTCTGCAGCTGTAGTCACCACCACCACCGCCTGTAGTCACCACCACCACCGCCTGCAGCTGTAGTCACCACCACCACCGCCTCTGCAGCTGTAGTCACCACCACCGCCTCCTCTGCAGCTGTAGTCATCACCACCGCCGCCTCTGCAGCTGTAGTCACCACCACCGCCGCCTCTGCAGCTGTAGTCATCACCACCACCACCGCCTCTGCAGCTGTAGTCACCACCACCGCCGCCTCTGCAGCTGTAGTCACCACCACCACCACCGCCTCTGCAGCTGTAGTCACCACCACCGCCGCCTCTGCAGCTGTAGTCACCACCACCGCCTCCTCTGCAGCTGTAGTCACCACCACCACCGCCTCTACAGCTGTAGTCACCACCACCACCGCCGCCCTTGCAGCTGTAGTCACCACCGCCGCCTCTGCAGCTGTAGTCATCACCACCAACACCGCCGCCCCTGCAGCTGTAGTCATCACCACCACCGCCGCCCCCACCACCGCCTGCAGCTGTAGTCATCACCACCACCGCCTGCAGCTGTAGTCATCACCACCACCGCCTCTGCAGCTGTAGTCATCACCACCACCGCCTCTGCAGCTGTAGTCATCACCACCACCGCCTCTGCAGCTGTAGTCATCACCACCACCGCCTCTGCAGCTGTAGTCATACCACCACCTCCTCTTCAGCTGTAGTCATCACCACCACCGCCTCTGCAGCTGTAGTCACCACCACCGCCGCCTCTGCAGCTGTAGTCACCACCACCGCCTCTGCAGCTGTAGTCATCACCACCAACACCTCTGCAGCTGTAGTCACCACCACCGCATGGTTGATGTATTGGTTGATTGCTGTATTGCTTGATTGATGTATTGGTTGGTTGGTGTATTGGTTGGTTGATGTATTGGTTGGTTGATGTATTGGTTGGTGTATTGGTTGGTTGATGTATTGGTTGGTTGGTTGATATATTAGTTGATTGATGTATTGGTTGCTCTGTTGATTGGTTGATTGATGTATTGGTTGATTGCTGTATTGGTTGGTTGATGTATTGGTTGATTGATTGATTGTTGATGTATTGATTGGTTGATGTTGGTTGGTTATTGATGTATTGGTTGGTTGGTGTATTGATGTATTGGATGGTGTATTGATATATTGGTTGGTTGATGTATTGGTTGGTTGATTTATTAAATGATGTATTGGTTGGTTGATGTATTGGATGGTGTATTGATATATTGGTTGGTTGATGTATTGGTTTGTTGATGTATTGGTTGGTGTATTGATGTATTGGTTGGTTGGTGTATTGATGTATTGGTTTGTGTATTGGTGTTTTGGTTTGGTTGATGTATTGGTTGGTTGGTTGATGTATTGGTTGGTTGATGTATTGGTTGGTGTATTGGTTGGTTGATGTATTGGTTGGTGTATTGGTTGGTTATGTATTGGTTTGTTGATGTATTGGTTGGTGTATTGGTTTGTTGATGTATTGGTTGGTAATGTATTGGTTGGTTGATGTATTGGTTGATTGATGTATTGGTTGGTGTATTGGTTTGTTGATGTATTGGTTGGTAATGTATTGGTTGGTGTATTGATGTATTGGTTGATTGATGTATTGGTTGGTTGATGTATTGGTTGGTGTATTGATGTATTTGTTGGTGTATTGATGTATGTGTTGGTGTATTGTATTGACTGGTTGATATATTGATTGATTGATTTCAGATCCATGTGAAGAGAGGGGAGCATCTGAAAGCTGCTCGCATGCTCATCAGAGTTTCCAACAACATCAGCAAATTCCCCTCCCTTGAGTAACACACGCACAGACAAAGACACAGACACACCCTGACACACACAATATGATGTGTTGTTAAAACTTGTTAGGGACTAGGTCCCTGGGCGGGATCAAATCAGCGGAAATTTTAGAAATTTTAGCCACCGAAAGTTTTCGATAAAACTCAAACTTTCATTAAAACACACATACAAATCAAATCAAATCAAATGTTATTTGTCACATACACATGGTTAGCAGATGTTAATGCGAGTGTAGCGAAATGCTTGTGCTTCTAGTTCCGACAATGCAGTAATAACCAACAAGTAATCTAACTAACAATTCCAAAAAAAAAAAAAAAAAAAAAAAAAAAAAACTACTGTCTTATACACAGTGTAAGGGGATAAAGAATATGTACATAAGGATATATGAATGAGTGATGGTACAGAGCAGCATAGGCAAGATACAGTAGATGATATCGAGTACAGTATATACATATGAGATGAGTATGTAAACCAAGTGGCATAGTTAAAGTGGCTAGTGATACATGTATTACATAAGGATGCAGTCGATGATATAGAGTACAGTATCTACGTATGCTTATGAGATGAACAATGTAGGGTAAGTAACATTATATAAGGTAGCATTGTTTAAAGTGGCTAGTGATATATTTACATCATTTCCCATCAATTCCCATGATTAAAGTGGCTGGAGTAGAGTCAGTGTCATTGACAGTGTGTTGGCAGTAGCCACTCAATGTTAGTGGTGGCTGTTTAACAGTCTGATGGCATTGAGATAGAAGCTGTTTTTCAGTCTCTCGGTCCCAGCTTTGATGCACCTGTACTGACCTCGCCTTCTGGATGACAGCGGGGTGAACAGGCAGTGGCTCGGGTGGTTGATGTCCTTGATGATCTTTATGGCCTTCCTGTAGCATCGGGTGGTGTAGGTGTCCTGGAGGGCAGGTAGTTTGCCCCCGGTGATGCGTTGTGCAGACCTCACTACCCTCTGGAGAGCCTTACGGTTGAGGGCGGTGCAGTTGCCATACCAGGCGGTGATACAGCCCGCCAGGATGCTCTCGATTGTGCATCTGTAGAAGTTTGTGAGTGCTTTTGGTGACAAGCCGAATTTCTTCAGCCTCCTGAGGTTGAAGAGGCGCTGCTGCGCCTTCCTCACGATGCTGTCTGTGTGAGTGGACCAATTCAGTTTGTCTGTGATGTGTATGCCGAGGAACTTAAAACTTGCTACCCTCTCCACTACTGTTCCATCGATGTGGATGGGGGTGTTCCCTCTGCTGTTTCCTGAAGTCCACAATCATCTCCTTAGTTTTGTTGACGTTGAGTGTGAGGTTATTTTCCTGACACCACACTCCGAGGGCCCTCACCTCCTCCCTGTAGGCCGTCTCGTCGTTGTTGGTAATCAAGCCTACCACTGTTGTGTCGTCCGCAAACTTGATGATTGAGTTGGAGGCGTGCGTGGCCACGCAGTCGTGGGTGAACAGGGAGTACAGGAGAGGGCTCAGAACGCACCCTTGTGGGGCCCCAGTGTTGAGGATCAGGGTCTCGAGCTTGATGACGAGCTTGGAGGGTACTATGGTGTTGAATGCCGAGCTGTAGTCGATGAACAGCATTCTCACATAGGTATTCCTCTTGTCCAGATGGGTTAGGGCAGTGTGCAGTGTGGTTGAGATTGCATCGTCTGTGGACCTATTTGGGCGGTAAGCAAATTGGAGTGGGTCAAGGGTGTCAGGTAGGGTGGAGGTGATATGGTCCTTGACTAGTCTCTCAAAGCACTTCATGATGACGGATGTGAGTGCTACGGGGCGGTAGTCGTTTAGCTCAGTTACCTTAGCTTTCTTGGGAACAGGAACAATGGTGGCCCTCTTGAAGCATGTGGGAACAGCAGACTGGTATAGGGATTGGTTGAATATGTCCGTAAACACACCGGCCAGCTGGTCTGCGCATGCTCTGAGGGCGCGGCTGGGGATGCCGTCTGGGCCTGCAGCCTTGCGAGGGTTAACACGTTTAAATGTCTTACTCACTTCGGCTGCAGTGAAGGAGAGACCGCATGTTTTCGTTGCAGGCCGTGTCAGTGGCACTGTATTGTCCTCAAAGCGGGCAAAAAGTTATTTAGTCTGCCTGGGAGCAAGACATCCTGGTCCGTGACTGGGCTGGGTTTCTTCCTGTAGTCCGCGATTGACTGTAGACCCTGCCACATGCCTCTTGTGTCTGAGCCGTTGAATTGAGATTCTACTTTGTCTCTGTACTGGCGCTTAGCTTGTTTGATAGCCTTGCGGAGGGAATAGCTGCACTGTTTGTATTCAGTCATGTTACCAGACACCTTGCCCTGATTAAAAGCAGTGGTTCGCGCCTTCAGTTCCACACGAATGCTGCCATCAATCCACGGTTTCTGGTTAGGGAATGTTTTAATCGTTGCTATGGGAACGACATCTTCAACGCACGTTCTAATGAACTCGCACACCGAATCAGCGTATTCGTCAATGTTGTTGTCTGACGCAATACGAAACATCTCCCAGTCCACGTGATGGAAGCAGTCTTGGAGTGTGGAGTCAGCTTGGTCGGACCAGCGTTGGACAGACCTCAGCGTGGGAGCTTCTTGTTTTAGTTTCTGTCTGTAGGCAGGGATCAACAAAATGGAGTCGTGGTCAGCTTTTCCGAAAGGGGGCGGGGCAGGGCCTTATATGCGTCGCGGAAGTTAGAGTAACAATGATCCAGGGTCTTTCCACCCCTGGTTGCGCAATCGATATGCTGATAAAATTTAGGGAGTCTTGTTTTCAGATTAGCCTTGTTAAAATCCCCAGCTACAATGAATGCAGCCTCCGGATAAATCGTTTCCAGTTTGCAGAGAGTTAAATAAAGTTTGTTCAGAGCCATCGATGTGTCTGCTTGGGGGGATATATACGGCTGTGATTATAATCGAAGAGAATTCTCTTGGTAGATAATGCGGTCTACATTTGATTGTGAGGAATTCTAAATCAGGTGAACAGAAGGATTTGAGTTCCTGTATGTTTCTTTCATCACACCATGTCACGTTGGCCATAAGGCATACGCCCCTGCCCCTCTTCTTACCAGAAAGATGTTTGTTTCTGTCGGCGCGATGCGTGGAGAAACCCGCTGGCTGCACCGCTTCGGATTGCGTCTCTCCAGTTAGCCATGTTTCCGTGAAGCAGAGAACGTTACAGTCTCTGATGTCCCTCTGGAATGCTACCCTTGCTCGGATTTCATCAACCTTGTTGTCAAGAGACTGGACATTGGCAAGAAGAATGCTAGGGAGTGGTGCACGATGTGCCCGTCTCCGGAGTCTGACCAGAAGACCGCTTCGTTTCCCTCTTTTTCTGAGTCGTTTTTGGGTCGCTGCATGGGAACCATTCCGTGGCACTGGTTGTAAGGCAGAACACAGGATCCGCATCGCGAAAAACATATTCTTGGTCGTACTGATGGTGAGTTGACGCTGATCTTATATTCAGTAGTTCTTCTCGGCTGTATGTAATGAAACCTAAGATGACCTGGGGTACTAGTGTAAGAAATAACACGTAAAAAAACAAAAAACTGCATAGTTTCCTAGGAACGCGAAGCGAGGCGGCCATCTCTGTCGGCGCCGGAAGTACTGAATTAAAGCTACACTCGTTGTGAATCTAGCCACCAAGTCAGATTTGTAAAATGCTTTTCGGCGAAAGCATGAGAAGCTATTATCTGATAGCATGCACCCCCAGAATACCAGACCGTCAACAAAACAACAGATTTTGCGGTAGCTGGTGCTACCCAAAACGCAGAAATAAAATATAAAACATTCCTTACCTTTGACGAGCTTCTTTCTTGGCACTCCTATATGTCACATAAACATCACAATTGGGTCTTTTTCCCGATTAAATCCGTCATTGTATACCCAAAATGTGATTTGCTGAAGACCGGTCTGATCCAGAAAAATGCCCCTTTACAAGACGCAACGTCACTTTTTAAAATTACAAAAGTTGCCTATATACTTTTACAAATCACTTCAAACTACTTTTCTAAACCAACTTTAGGTATTAATAAATGTTAATAATCTATCAAATTGATCACGGAGCGATCTGTATTCGATAGCAGCAAGTCTTGAAATCATACTCCATGTTTTCACTTTCATAACATCCTGTGGTGAGCCCCAAGAAAGGAAGTGCTTATACGTCACCAAACCAAGGATAAAGCAGCCCAAAAATGCCAGCACTGGCGACATCGTGTGGAACCTGTAGGCGTTTACAGGGGATCCCCATGTATTTTCTTCAGCCTTAGACAATACATTGACTGGCGGATGAATATTATTTTTGTGTTTTTGGTGAACAGTTTTTCGAAGAATTGTGACTCCTAAACACGTTATGTTATAGCCACAGACACGATTTAACCAGTTTTAGAGACTTCAGAGTGTTTTCTATACACACACACTTATCATATGCATATACTATATTCATGGCATGAGTAGCAGGACGCTGAAATGTTGCGTGATTTTTAACAAAAAGCTGCGAAAATTCGCAGCCTCCTTAACAGGTTTTAAAATAGATCTGATGTGTTTATCTCTCTGTCTGTCTACCTGCAGCCTGAAATAGGTACACACTCACTTCCTGCAGCCTGATACAGGTAAACTGTAGTGTGTGGAAGGTGGAAGGAGGGAGGGGTGGTGGAGGGAGTGGGGAGGGAGGGGTGGTGGAAAGATTGGGGAGGGAAGGGTGGTGGAAGGAGGGGAAGGGAGGGAGGGGTGGTGGAAGGAGTGGGGAGGGAAGGGTGGGGGAAGGAGTGGGGATGGAGGGAGGAGTGGTGGAAGGAGTGGGGAGGGAGGTGTGGTGGAGGGAGTGGGGAGGGAGGGGTGGTGGAAGGAGGGGGAGGGAGGGGTAGAAAGAGTGGGAGGGAGGGACCCACTAGTCCGAGGACACTACCTTTCAGACCAGTCTAGTAGACCCACTAGCCCGAGGCTACTACCTTTCAGACCAGTCTAGTAGACCCATTAGCCCGAGGCTACTACCTTTCAGACCAGACAACTAGGCAACACTAGCCCGAGGCTACTACCTTTCAGACCAGACAACTAGGCAACACTAGCCCGAGGCTACTATCTTTCAGACCAGACAACTAGGCAACACTAGACCGAGGCTACTACCTTTCAGACCAGTCTAGTAGACCCACTAGCCCGAGGATACTACCTTTCAGACCAGACTAGTAGACCCACTAGCCCGAGGCTACTACCTTTCAGACCAGTCTAGTAGACCCACTAGCCCGTACTACCTTTCAGACCAGTCTAGTAGACCCACTAGCCCGTGGCTACTACCTTTCAGACCAGACTAGTAGACCCACTAGCCCGAGGATACTACCTTTCAGACCAGTCTAGTAGACCCACTAGCCCGAGGCTACTACCTTTCAGACCAGACTAGTAGACCCACTAGCCCGAGGCTACTACCTTTCAGACCAGTCTAGTAGACCCACTAGCCCGAGGCTACTACCTTTCAGAGCATATTAGTCGACCCACCCAAAGAGTGGGAGGGAGGGAGGGAGGGAAGGAAGGAGTGGAAAGAATGGGAGGGAGGGAGGGGTGGAGTCCATGAGGTGGTGGGAGGATGAGTACAGCTTTGGGAATGCTGTTAATCTTTTAGTTCCGCCCAACAAGGTGGCTAAACAGGATGTGAGCAGTTCTGAGATGGTTTTGTGGGAAGTATGTGCCTCTGGGTTACTGGGGAATAGATGCCTGTGTGTTTCCGGGTAAGGTTGGGCCCTGACTGTTTGTGCTGTTGAGAGGATTCTAGAACAGGTCAGTTGGTTTCTTACTGTCACATGAGGATTCTAGAACAGGTCAGTTGGTTTCTTACTGTCACATAAGGATTCTAGAACAGGTCAGTTGGTTTCTTACAGGCTAATACCTTTCAGACCAGACTAGTAGACCCACTAGCCCGAGGCTACTACCTTTCAGACCAGTCTAGTAGACCCATTAGCCCGAGGCTACTACCTTTCAGAACAGATTAGTAGCCACTAGCTGCTGAGGACAATAAAAGGCCACTTTAAAATGTGCAGTTTTGTCACACAAAACAATGCCACAAATGCCTCAAGTTTTTAGGGAGCGTGGAAATGGCATGCTGACTGCAGGACTGTCCACCAGAGCTGTTGCCAGATAACTGAATGTTAATTTCTCTACCATAAGCCACCTCCAAAGTTGTTTTAGAGAAATTGGCAGAACGTCCAACTGTGAGAGCCCTGGGTACCAGGACATTAGGACCTGATGGTCGTTAGTGAGTTGGGTACCAGGACATTAGGACCTGATGGAGGGAGAATAGAGCCCTGAGTACCAGGACATTAGGACCTGATGGAGGGACAATAGAGCCCTGAGTTCCAGGACATTAGGACCTGATGGTCGTTAGTGAGTTGGGTAACAGGACATTAGGACCTGATGGAGGCACAATAGTACCCTGAGTTCCAGGACATTAGGACCTGACGGTCGTTAGTGGGTTGGGTACCAGGACATTAGATACCTGACAGTACATACCTACATGTACGCTACGGTCACAAGACGTGCTTTGGCAAAGTGGAGGGGGTTATATCCTTCCTGTTTGGCCCTGTCCGGGGGTATCATCGGATGGGGCCACAGTCTCTCCTGACCCCTCCTGTCTCAGCCTCCAGTATTTATGCTGCAGTAGTTTATGTGTCGGGGGCTAGGGTCAGTTTGTTATATCTGGAGTACTTCTCCTGTCTTATCCGGGGTCCTGTGTGAATTTAAGTATGCTCTCTCTAATTCTCTCTTTCTCTCTTTCTTTCTCTCTCTCGGAGGACCTGAGCCCTCGGACCATGCCTCAGGACTACCTGGCATGATGATTCCTTGCTGTCCCCAGTCGACCTCGCCGTGCTGCTGCTCCAGTTTCAACTGTTCTGCCTGCGCTATGGAACCCTGACCTGTTCACCGGACTACCGGTGCTACCTGTCCCAGACCTGCTGTTTTCAACTCTCTAGAGACAGCAGGAGTGGTAGAGATACTCTTAATGATCGGCTATGAAAAGCCAACTGACATTTACTCCTGAGGTGCTGACTTGCTGCACCCTCGACAACTACTGTGATTATTATTATTTGACCATGCTGGTCATTTATGAACATTTGAACATCTTGGCCACATGTTCTGTTGTAATCTCCACCTGGCACAGCCAGAAGAGGACTGGCCACCCCTCATAGCCTGGTTCCTCTAGGTTTCTAATCTCCACCTGGCACAGCCAGAAGAGGACTGGCCTCCCCTCATAGCCTGGTTCCTCTCTAGGTTTCTTCCTAGGTTTTGGCCTTTTCTATGGAGTTTTTCCTAGCCACCGTGCTTCTACACCTGCATTGCTTGCTGTTTGGGGTTATAGGCTGGGTTTCTGTACATAACTTTGTGACATCAGCTGATGTAAAAAGGGCTTCATGAATAAATGTGATCCCTCACTTTGTATTTGTTGTTTGTTTTCAGCTGGGTTAAGGTAGTCTAAGAGTCACTTTTGACATTGGTTAGTCGTTTTGCAGGTCTTGTAGGTGGATACATTTTTTTGAAAGGTGATTGACGCTCGTGAGTGGCAGTGGAAAAACGAGTCCAGCAAGTTAGAAAAAATTCCAAGTCTCATTTTCCATCATCGTACAAAACCCCCTCTGCCCAGGAGTTGATCATCTTTAGTTCTCAGAAAGAGAGGTGAAGTTATTTGTGCATACTTTCTCATCTGAGTAGTCTACAGGTCCTAGCAGACACAACGTCTCTGATATTCTCAGGTAAGAAGCAGCTTCAATGAATTTGATTGTCATGATTGCTTGATCAAAATGTATATACATTTTTATTCCTATTTCAAGACATTGTAGTCTTAGACCTAACTATGCAATTGAAATCTGCTACATCTGCCGCATCTGTTATTAATGGGATGCTATAGGTATAAACCCATAGATGTAGGTTAACTGTTGCCATCTGTTATTAATGGGATGCTATAGGTATAAACCCATAGATGTAGTTAACTGTTGCCATCTGTTATTAATGGGATGCTATAGGTATAAACCCATAGATGATGTAGGTTAACTGTTGCCATCTGTTATTAATGGGATGCTATAGCTAGATAGGTATCTGTTAAACCCCATAGATGTAGGTTAACTGTTGCCATCTGTTATTAATGGGATGCTATAGGTATAAACCTATAGATGTAGGCTAACTGTTGCCATCTGTTATTAACGGGATGCTATAGGTATAAACCCATAGATGTAGGCTAACTGTTGCCATCTGTTATTAATGGGATGCTATAGGTATAAACCCATAGATGTAGGCTAACTGTTGCCATCTGTTATTAACGGGATGCTATAGGTATAAACCCATAGATGTAGGTTAACTGTTGCCATCTGATTTTAACGGGATGCTATAGGTATAAACCCATAAGTGTAGGCGATTGCTTGATGGGATATTTTTATAGAGGTGCAGAATTGTTGATGTATCACCACCAGGGCCAATCAGATTCACAATTTAGAGAGGGAGAGGAGATATAGAGAGAAGGAGAGAGAGAGAGAGAGAGAGAGGGAGAGGGAGAGGGAGAGGAGAGAGAGAGAGATAAGAGAGAGTTGGAGAGAGAGAGATGAAGAGATGGAGATGAAAGGGACGTGTGGTCAGCCCAGGAGAGGAGGAAGAAACAGGTTGGACTCACTTCCACTTAAACTCTCTAGGGTATGTGGGATGGTAGCGTCCCACCTGTCAACAGCCAGCGAAACTGCAGGGCGGCATATTCAAAACAACAAAAATCTCATAATTAAAACTCATCAAACATACATGTCTTTAACACCATTTTAATGATAAAAGTCTCCTTAATCCAGCCACAGTGTCTGATTTCAAAAATGCTTTACAGCGAAAGCACCACAAACGATTATGTTAGGTCACCACCAAGCCAGAGAAAAACACAGCCATTTTTCCAGCCAAAGAGAGGAGTCACAAAAAGCAGAAAAATAGATCAAATTAATCACTAACCTTTGATGACCTTCATCAGATGACACTCATAGGACTTCATGTTACACAATATGTTTTGTTCGGTAAAATTCATATCCAAAAATCTGAGTTTACGTGTTCAGTAGTTCCAAAACATGTGGTGATTTCAAATTACAGAAATACTCATAATAAACATTGATAAAGATATGACTATTATACATGGAACTTTAGATAAACATCTCCTTAATGCAACCGCTGTGTCAGATTTCAAAAGAACTTTACGGAAAAAGCATATCATGCAATAATCTGAGTACAGCATTCAGACAACAAAATCAAGCCAAAATTGATATCCGCCATGTTGGAGTCAACATTAGTCAGAAATAGCATTATAAATATTAACTTACCTTTGATGATCTTCATCAGAATGCACTCCCAGGAATCACAGTTCCACATTAAATGTTTTGTTTAGTTCGATAAAGTCCATCATTTATGTCCAAATAGATCTTTCTGTTTGCGCGTTTGGTATACAAATCTACACTCACGAAGCGCATCCACCAGTTGCGGACGAAATGTCCAGTTCTGTAGAAACCTGTCAAACTAATTATAGAATGAAATACCTTTCAGACCAGTCTAGTAGACCCACTAGCCTGAGGCTACTACCTTTAAGACCAGTCTAGTAGACTCATTAGCCCGAGGCTACTACCTTTCAGACCAGACAACTAGGCAACACTAGCCCGAGGCTACTACCTTTCAGACCAGACAACTAGGCAACACTAGCCCAAGGCTACTACCTTTCAGACCAGACAACTAGGCAACACTAGACCGAGACTACTACCTTTCAGACCAGTCTAGTAGACCCACTAGCCCGAGGATACTACCTTTCAGACCAGACTAGTAGACCCACTAGCTAGGATACTACCTTTCAGACCAGACTAGTAGACCCACTAGCCGAGGATACTACCTTTCAGACCAGTCTAGTAGACCCACTAGCCCGAGGCTACTACCTTTCAGACCAGACAACTAGTAGACCCATTAGCCCGAGGCTACTACCTTTCAGACCAGACAACTAGGCAACACTAGCCCGAGGATACTACCTTTCAGACCAGACAACTAGGCAACACTAGACCGAGGCTACTACCTTTCAGACCAGACTAGTAGACCCATTAGCCCGAGGCTACTACTTTTCAGACCAGACTAGTAGACCCACTAGCCTGAGGCTACTACCTTTCAGACCAGTCTAGGAGACCCACTAGCCCGAGGCTACTACCTTTCAGACCATATTAGTCGACCCACCCAAAGAGTGGGAGGGAGGGAGGGAGGGAAGGAAAGAGTAGAAAGAATGGCAGGGAGGGAGGGGTGGAGTCCATGAGGTGGCCCGAGGATGAGTACTGCTTTGGGAATGCTGTTAATCTTTTTCAACCCAACAAGGTGGCTTAACAGGATGTGAGCAGTTCTGAGATGGTTTTGTGGGAAGTATGTGCCTCTGGGTTACTGGGGAATAGATGCCTGTGTGTTTCCCGGTAAGGTTGGGCCCTGAATGTTTGTGTTGTTGAGAGGATTCCAGAACAGGTCAGTTGATTTCTTACTGTCCCATGAGGATTCTAGAACAGGTCAGTTGGTTTCTTACTGTCACATAAGGATTCTAGAACAGGTCAGTTGGTGTTTTACAGGCTAATACCTTTCAGACCAGACTAGTAGACCCACTAGCCCGAGGCTACTACCTTTCAGACCAGATTAGTAGACCCACTAGCCCGAGGCTACCACCTTTCAGAACAGATTAGTAGACCCACTAGCTGCTGAGGACAATAAAAGGCCACTTTAAAATGTGCAGTTTTGTCACACGAAACAATGCCACGAATGCCTCAAGTTTTAAGGGAGCGTGGAAATGGCATGCTGACTGCAGGACTGTCCACCAGAGCTGTTGCCAGATAACTGAATGTTAATTTCTCTACCATAAGCCACCTCCAAAGTTGTTTTAGAGAAATTGGCAGAACGTCCAACTGTGAGAGCCCTGGGTACCAGGACATTAAGACCTGATGGTCGTTAGTGAGTTGGGTACCAGGACATTAGGACCTGATGGAGGGAGAATAGAGCCCTGAGTACCAGGACATTAGGACCTGATGGAGGGACAATAGAGCCCTGGGTACCAGGACATTAGGACCTGATGGAGGGACAATAGAGCCCTGGGTACCAGGACATTAGGACCTGGCGGTCGTTAGTGAGTTGGGTACCAGGACATTAGGACCTGACGGTCGTTAGTGGGTTGGGTACCAGGACATTAGATACCTGACAGTACATACCTACATGTACGCTACGGTCACAAGACGTGCTTTGGCAAAGTGGAGGGGTTATATCCTTCCTGTTTGGCCCTGTCCGGGGTATCATCGGATGGGGCCACAGTCTCTCCTGACCCCTCCTGTCTCAGCCTCCAGTATTTATGCTGCAGTAGTTTATGTGTCGGGGGCTAGGGTCAGTTTGTTATATCTGGAGTACTTCTCCTGTCTTATCCGGGGTCCTGTGTGAATTTAAGTATGCTCTCTCTAATTCTCTCTTTCTCTCTTTCTTTCTCTCTCTCGGAGGACCTGAGCCCTCGGACCCTCCCTCAGGACTACCTGGCATGATGATTCCTTGCTGTCCCCAGTCGACCTCGCCGTGCTGCTGCTCCAGTTTCAACTGTTCTTCCTGCGCTATGGAACCCTGACCTGTTCACCGGACTACCGGTGCTACCTGTCCCAGACCTGCTGTTTTCAACTCTCTAGAGACAGCAGGAGTGGTAGAGATACTCTTAATGATCGGCTATGAAAAGCCAACTGACATTTACTCCTGAGGTGCTGACTTGCTGCACCCTCGACAACTACTGTGATTATTATTATTTGACCATGCTGGTCATTTATGAACATTTGAACATCTTGGCCACATGTTCTGTTGTAATCTCCACTTGGCACAGCCAGAAGAGGACTGGCCACCCCTCATAGCCTGGTTCCTCTAGGTTTCTAATCTCCACCTGGCACAGCCAGAAGAGGACTGGCCACCCCTCATAGCCTGGTTCCTCTCTAGGTTTCTTCCTAGGTTTTGGCCTTTTCTATGGAGTTTTTCCTAGCCACCGTGCTTCTACACCTGCATTGCTTGCTGTTTGGGGTTATAGGCTGGGTTTCTGTACATAACTTTGTGACATCAGCTGATGTAAAAAGGGCTTCATGAATAAATGTGATCCCTCACTTTGTATTTGTTGTTTGTTTTCAGCTGGGTTAAGGTAGTCTAAGAGTCACTTTTTGACATTGGTTAGTCGTTTTGCAGGTCTTGTAGGTGGATACATTTTTTTGAAAGGTGATTGACGCTCGTGAGTGGCAGTGGAAAAACGAGTCCAGCAAGTTAGAAAAAATTCCAAGTCTCATTTTCCGTCATCGTACAAAACCCCCTCTGCCCAGGAGTTGATCATCTTTAGTTCTCAGAAAGAGAGGTGAAGTTATTTGTGCATACTTTCTCATCTGAGTAGTCTACAGGTCCTAGCAGACACAACGTCTCTGATATTCTCAGGTAAGAAGCAGCTTCAATGAATTTGATTGTCATGATTGCTTGATCAAAATGTATATACATTTTTATTCCTATTTCAAGACATTGTAGTCTTAGACCTAACTATGCAATTGAAATCTGCTACATCTGCCGCATCTGTTATTAATGGGATGCTATAGGTATAAACCCATAGATGTAGGTTAACTGTTGCCATCTGTTATTAATGGGATGCTATAGGTATAAACCCATAGATGTAGGCTAACTGTTGCCATCTGTTATTAATGGGATGCTATAGGTATAAACCCATAGATGTAGGTTAACTGTTGCCATCTGTTATTAATGGGATGCTATAGGTGTAAACCTATACATGTAGGCTAACTGTTGCCATCTGTTATTAACAGGATGCTCTAGGTGTAAACCCATAGATGTAGGCTAACTGTTGCCATCTGTTATTAATGGGATGCTATAGGTATAAACCCATAGATGTAGGCTAACTGTTGCCATCTGTTATTAACGGGATGCTATAGGTATAAACCCATAGATGTAGGTTAACTGTTGCCATCTGATTTTAACGGGATGCTATAGGTATAAACCCATAGATGTAGGCTAACTGTTACCTTCTGATTTTAACGGGATGCTATAGGTATAAACCCATAAGTGTAGGCGATTGCTTGATGGGATATTTTTATAGAGGTGCAGAATTGTTGATGTATCACCACCAGGGCCAATCAGATTCACAATTTAGAGAGGGAGAGAGAGATATAGAGAGAAGGAGAGAGAGAGAGAGAAAGAGAGAGAGGGAGAGGGAGAGGGAGAGCGAGATAAAGAGAGAGTTGGAGAGAGAGAGATGAAGAGATGGAGATGAAAGGGACGTGTGGTCAGCCCAGGAGAGGAGGAAGAAACAGGTTGGACTCACTTCCACTTAAACTCTCTAGGGTATGTGGGATGGTAGCGTCCCACCTGTCAACAGCCAGCGAAACTGCAGGGCGGCATATTCAAAACAACAAAAATCTCATAATTAAAACTCATCAAACATACATGTCTTTAACACCATTTTAATGATAAAAGTCTCCTTAATCCAGCCACAGTGTCTGATTTCAAAAATGCTTTACAGCGAAAGCACCACAAACGATTATGTTAGGTCACCACCAAGCCAGAGAAAAACACAGCCATTTTTCCAGCCAAAGAGAGGAGTCACAAAAAAGCAGAAAAATAGATCAAATTAATCACTAACCTTTGATGACCTTCATCAGATGACACTCATAGGACTTCATGTTACACAATATGTTTTGTTCGGTAAAATTCATATCCAAAAATCTGAGTTTACGTGTTCAGTAGTTCCAAAACATGTGGTGATTTCAAATTACAGAAATACTCATAATAAACATTGATAAAGATATGACTATTATACATGGAACTTTAGATAAACATCTCCTTAATGCAACCGCTGTGTCAGATTTCAAAAGAACTTTACGGAAAAAGCATATCATGCAATAATCTGAGTACAGCATTCAGACAACAAAATCAAGCCAAAATTGATATCCGCCATGTTGGAGTCAACATTAGTCAGAAATAGCATTATAAATATTAACTTACCTTTGATGATCTTCATCAGAATGCACTCCCAGGAATCACAGTTCCACATTAAATGTTTTGTTTAGTTCGATAAAGTCCATCATTTATGTCCAAATAGATCTTTCTGTTTGCGCGTTTGGTATACAAATCTACACTCACGAAGCGCATCCACCAGTTGCGGACGAAATGTCCAGTTCTGTAGAAACCTGTCAAACTAATTATAGAATGAAATACCTTTCAGACCAGTCTAGTAGACCCACTAGCCTGAGGCTACTACCTTTAAGACCAGACAACTAGGCAACACTAGCCCGAGGCTACTACCTTTCAGACCAGACAACTAGGCAACACTAGCCCAAGGCTACTACCTTTCAGACCAGACAACTAGGCAACACTAGACCGAGACTACTACCTTTCAGACCAGTCTAGTAGACCCACTAGCCCGAGGATACTACCTTTCAGACCAGACTAGTAGACCAGACTACCTTTCAGACCAGACTAGACCCACTAGCCTGAGGCTACTACCTTTCAGACCAGTCTAGTAGACCCACTAGCCCGAGGCTACTACCTTTCAGACCAGTCTAGTAGACCCATTAGCCCGAGGCTACTACCTTTCAGACCAGACAACTAGGCAACACTAGCCCGAGGATACTACCTTTCAGACCAGACAACTAGGCAACACTAGACCGAGGCTACTACCTTTCAGACCAGACTAGTAGACCCATTAGCCCGAGGCTACTACTTTTCAGACCAGACTAGTAGACCCACTAGCCTGAGGCTACTACCTTTCAGACCAGTCTAGGAGACCCACTAGCCCGAGGCTACTACCTTTCAGACCATATTAGTCGACCCACCCAAAGAGTGGGAGGGAGGGAGGGAGGGAAGGAAAGAGTAGAAAGAATGGCAGGGAGGGAGGGGTGGAGTCCATGAGGTGGCCCGAGGATGAGTACTGCTTTGGGAATGCTGTTAATCTTTTTCAACCCAACAAGGTGGCTTAACAGGATGTGAGCAGTTCTGAGATGGTTTTGTGGGAAGTATGTGCCTCTGGGTTACTGGGGAATAGATGCCTGTGTGTTTCCCGGTAAGGTTGGGCCCTGAATGTTTGTGTTGTTGAGAGGATTCCAGAACAGGTCAGTTGATTTCTTACTGTCCCATGAGGATTCTAGAACAGGTCAGTTGGTTTCTTACTGTCACATAAGGATTCTAGAACAGGTCAGTTGGTGTTTTACAGGCTAATACCTTTCAGACCAGACTAGTAGACCCACTAGCCCGAGGCTACTACCTTTCAGACCAGATTAGTAGACCCACTAGCCCGAGGCTACCACCTTTCAGAACAGATTAGTAGACCCACTAGCTGCTGAGGACAATAAAAGGCCACTTTAAAATGTGCAGTTTTGTCACACGAAACAATGCCACGAATGCCTCAAGTTTTAAGGGAGCGTGGAAATGGCATGCTGACTGCAGGACTGTCCACCAGAGCTGTTGCCAGATAACTGAATGTTAATTTCTCTACCATAAGCCACCTCCAAAGTTGTTTTAGAGAAATTGGCAGAACGTCCAACTGTGAGAGCCCTGGGTACCAGGACATTAAGACCTGATGGTCGTTAGTGAGTTGGGTACCAGGACATTAGGACCTGATGGAGGGAGAATAGAGCCCTGAGTACCAGGACATTAGGACCTGATGGAGGGACAATAGAGCCCTGGGTACCAGGACATTAGGACCTGATGGAGGGACAATAGAGCCCTGGGTACCAGGACATTAGGACCTGGCGGTCGTTAGTGAGTTGGGTACCAGGACATTAGGACCTGACGGTCGTTAGTGGGTTGGGTACCAGGACATTAGATACCTGACAGTACATACCTACATGTACGCTACGGTCACAAGACGTGCTTTGGCAAAGTGGAGGGGTTATATCCTTCCTGTTTGGCCCTGTCCGGGGTATCATCGGATGGGGCCACAGTCTCTCCTGACCCCTCCTGTCTCAGCCTCCAGTATTTATGCTGCAGTAGTTTATGTGTCGGGGGCTAGGGTCAGTTTGTTATATCTGGAGTACTTCTCCTGTCTTATCCGGGGTCCTGTGTGAATTTAAGTATGCTCTTTCTAATTCTCTCTTTCTCTCTTTCTTTCTCTCTCTCGGAGGACCTGAGCCCTCGGACCCTCCCTCAGGACTACCTGGCATGATGATTCCTTGCTGTCCCCAGTCGACCTCGCCGTGCTGCTGCTCCAGTTTCAACTGTTCTTCCTGCGCTATGGAACCCTGACCTGTTCACCGGACTACCGGTGCTACCTGTCCCAGACCTGCTGTTTTCAACTCTCTAGAGACAGCAGGAGTGGTAGAGATACTCTTAATGATCGGCTATGAAAAGCCAACTGACATTTACTCCTGAGGTGCTGACTTGCTGCACCCTCGACAACTACTGTGATTATTATTATTTGACCATGCTGGTCATTTATGAACATTTGAACATCTTGGCCACATGTTCTGTTGTAATCTCCACTTGGCACAGCCAGAAGAGGACTGGCCACCCCTCATAGCCTGGTTCCTCTAGGTTTCTAATCTCCACCTGGCACAGCCAGAAGAGGACTGGCCACCCCTCATAGCCTGGTTCCTCTCTAGGTTTCTTCCTAGGTTTTGGCCTTTTCTATGGAGTTTTTCCTAGCCACCGTGCTTCTACACCTGCATTGCTTGCTGTTTGGGGTTATAGGCTGGGTTTCTGTACATAACTTTGTGACATCAGCTGATGTAAAAAGGGCTTCATGAATAAATGTGGTCCCTCAATTTGTATTTGTTGTTTGTTTTCAGCTGGGTTAAGGTAGTCTAAGAGTCACTTTTTGACATTGGTTAGTCGTTTTGCAGGTCTTGTAGGTGGATACATTTTTTTGAAAGGTGATTGACGCTCGTGAGTGGCAGTGGAAAAACGAGTCCAGCAAGTTAGAAAAAATTCCAAGTCTCATTTTCCGTCATCGTACAAAACCCCTCTGCCCAGGAGTTGATCATCTTTAGTTCTCAGAAAGAGAGGTGAAGTTATTTGTGCATACTTTCTCATCTGAGTAGTCTACAGGTCCTAGCAGACACAACGTCTCTGATATTCTCAGGTAAGAAGCAGCTTCAATGAATTTGATTGTCATGATTGCTTGATCAAAATGTATATACATTTTTATTCCTATTTCAAGACATTGTAGTCTTAGACCTAACTATGCAATTGAAATCTGCCACATCTGCCGCATCTGTTATTAATGGGATGCTATAGGTATAAACCCATAGATGTAGGTTAACTGTTGCCATCTGTTATTAATGGGATGCTATAGGTATAAACCTATAGATGTAGGCTAACTGTTGCCATCTGTTATTAACGGGATGCTATAGGTATAAACCCATAGATGTAGGTTAACTGTTGCCATCTGTTATTAATGGGATGCTATAGGTATAAACCCATAGATGTAGGTTAACTGTTGCCATCTGTTATTAATGGGATGCTATAGGTATAAACCTATAGATGTAGGCTAACTGTTGCCATCTGTTATTAACGGGATGCTATAGGTATAAACCCATAGATGTAGGCTAACTGTTGCCATCTGTTATTAATGGGATGCTATAGGTATAAACCCATAGATGTAGGCTAACTGTTGCTATCTGTTATTAACGGGATGCTATAGGTATAAACCCATAGATGTAGGTTAACTGTTGCCATCTGATTTTAATGGGATGCTATAGGTATAAACCCATAAGTGTAGGCGATTGCTTGATGGGATATTTTTATAGAGGTGCAGAATTGTTGATGTATCACCACCAGGGCCAATCAGATTCACAATTTAGAGAGGGAGAGAGAGATATAGAGAGAAGGAGAGAGAGAGAGAGAAAGAGAGAGAGGGAGAGGGAGAGCGAGAGAGAGATAAGAGAGAGTTGGACAGAGAGAGATGAAGAGATGGAGATGAAAGGGACGTGTGGTCAGCCCAGGAGAGCAGGAAGAAACAGGTTAGACTCACTTCCACTTAAACTCTCTAGGGTATGTGGGATGGTAGCGTCCCACCTGTCAACAGCCAGCGAAACTGCAGGGCGCCATATTCAAAACAACAAAAATCTCATAATTAAAACTCATCAAACATACATGTATTTTACACCATTTTAATGATAAAAGTCTCCTTAATCCAGCCACAGTGTCTGATTTCAAAAATGCTTTACAGCGAAAGCACCACAAACGATTATGTTAGGTCACCACCAAGCCAGAGAAAAACACAGCCATTTTTCCAGCCAAAGAGAGGAGTCACAAAAAGCAGAAAAATAGATCAAATTAATCACTAACCTGTGATGACCTTCATCAGATGACACTCATAGGACTTCATGTCACACAATATGTTTTGTTCGGTAAAATTCATATCCAAAAATCTGAGTTTACGTGTTCAGTAGTTCCAAAACATGTGGTGATTTCAAATTACAGAAATACTCATAATAAACATTGATAAAGATATGACTATTATACATGGAACTTTAGATAAACATCTCCTTAATGCAACCGCTGTGTCAGATTTCAAAAGAACTTTACGGAAAAAGCATACCATGCAATAATCTGAGTACAGCATTCAGACGACAAAATCAAGCCAAAATTGATATCCGCCATGTTGGAGTCAACATTAGTCAGAAATAGCATTATAAATATTCACTTACCTTTGATGATCTTCATCAGAATGCACTCCCAGGAATCACAGTTCCACATTAAATGTTTTGTTTAGTTCGATAAAGTCCATCATTTATGTCCAAATAGATCTTTCTGTTAGCGCGTTTGGTAAACAAATCTACACTCACGAAGCGCATCCACCAGTTGCGGACGAAATGTCCAGTTCTGTAGAAACCTGTCAAACTAATTATAGAATCAATCTTTAGAATGTTTTTAACATGAATCTTCAATAATATTCCAACCGGAGAATTCCTTTGTCTGTAGAGAAGCAATGGAACAGAGCTCGCTCTCACGGGAGCGCGCGAGACTGATCTTGAGGCTGCTGTCAGACACCGGACTCATTCCCCTCTCATTTGGCCATGATCTTCACAGTAGAGGCATCAAACAAGTTTATAAAGACTTTTGACATCTAGTGGAAGCCTTAGGAAGTGCAACATAACCAATATCCCACTGTAAATTCAATAGGGGCTGGGTTAATTTGTTATGGCTGCAATCCCGATATCGGTATAAGTGTCATCAACAACCGCTGAATAGCAAAGCGCTACATTCAATAGATATTACTACAAGTATTTATATTCATGAAATCACAAGTGCAATATAGGAAAACACAGTTTAGCCTTTTGTTAATCCACCTGTCGTGTCAGATTTTGAAATTATGCTTTTCAGCGAAAGTAATCCAAGCGTTTGTGTAAATTTATCGATCGCATGACAAAACATTAAGTACACTTAGTATCAGGAAGCTTGGTCACGAAAATCAGAAAAGATATCAAATTAATCATTTACCTTTGATGATCTTCGGATGTTTTCACTCACGAGACTCCCAGTTACACAACAAATGTTCCGTTTGTTCCATAAAAATAGTTTTTATATCCAAAATACCTCCATTTGTCTGTTGCGTTATGTTCAGAAATCCACAGGAAAGAGCGGTCATGACAACGCAGACGAAAATTCCAAATAGTTTCCATAATGTCCACAGAAACATGTCAAACGTTTTTTTATAATCAATCCTCAGGTGTTTTTAAAATATATAATCGATAATATATCAACCGCAAACGTCTTTCACAGTTGGAGAGGGAAAAGCAATACCTATCCAAATTCTGCTGCGCGAGCAAAACTCATGTGACCACTTGACGCATTTTTCAAAATAAAAGCCTAAAACAATGTCTGAAGACCTTGAGGAAGCGATAGGAAAAGGAAGCTGGTTCATATCCCTTTAAATCCAGCAAAGGGAGGCTAATGGAACATGGAGTTTTCAAAATAGAAGCCACTTCCTGTTTTCATTTTCCTCAGGGTTTTGACTGCAATATCAGTTATGTTATACTCACAGACAATATTTTGACAGTTTTGGAAACTTTAGAGTGTTTTCTATCCAATAATAATAATAATATGCATATATTAGCAACTGGGACTGAGGAGTTGGCCATTTACAATAGGCACCTTTTCATCCAAGCTTCTCAATACTGCCCCTGCAGCCATAAGAAGTTTTTAAAAACTACAGGCCTCAGATTTCTGCCTGCCAGGTTTTTGGCAGGTTTTTGCCTGCCATATGAGTTATGTTATACTCACAGACGACATCATTCAAACAGTTTTAGAAACTTCAGAGTGTTTTCTATCCAAATTTACCAATTTTATGCATATTCTATATTTTATGGAAGAGTAGCAGGCAGTTTAATTTGGGCATGCGTTTCATCCAAAATGGAATCAATGAGTTTAAGATAACTAGCACATCGAATCAATGACTTTAAGACAATTACCACACTGAATAATTTACTTTAAGATAACTACCACACTGAATAATTTACTTTAAGATAACTACCACAGTGAATCAATGACTTTAAGATAATTACCACACTGAATAAATGCCTTTAAGATAACTACCACACTGAATAAATGCCTTTAAGATAATTACCACACTGAATCAATGACTTTAAGATAATTACCACACTGAATAAATTACTTTAAGATAACTACCACACTGAATAAATGCCTTTAAGATAATTACCACACTGAATCAATGACTTTAAGATAATTACCACACTGAATAAATTACTTTAAGATAACTACCACACTGAATAAATGCCTTTAAGATAATTACCACACTGAATCAATGACTTTAAGATAATTACCACACTGAATAAATTACTTTAAGATAACTACCACACTGAATAAATGCCTTTAAGATAACTACCACACTGAATCAATGACTTTAAGATAACTACCACAGTGAATCAATGAGTTTTGAGGCTGGTTAGGATTTACACCTTTAAAGGCCTTCTCTACACCTTCAGTGGATGGGTCATCCTTCACAAGCTGACAAGAACTGTTGGCTAGTCTGGTAATTACAAGGCTAGAAAGGGGGCTTTTGTTGAAGGAATTGTGTGAACTTTTGCACTAGATAGGGCCACCGTTGTTTTGGTCAAAGTAACTACCTTTGGGGAACGTCCAGTCAGTCTTTGATAGTTTGATAATGTTGTAAAAAAAGATTCATACTTGATTACTGGTAACCTTAGCAACATATTAAAATATGGGGAAAAGTTTATTTTAATGGTGAATAGGGTGCCTAAGTAGTGCACTATACTGTATATAGGGAATAGGGTGCTTAAGTAGTGGGCTATACTGTATATAGGGAATAGGGTGCCTAAGTAGTGCACTATACTGTATATAGGGAATAGGGTGCCTAAGTAGTGTACTATACTTTTATAAGGTTAAATAATTTATTAGAATAAAAATTATAATGATAATAATTATTATTATAATAAAAATAATGATGATAATGACAATAATGATGGTAATAATAATAATGATAATAAAGAAAATAATAATGATATTAATAATGATGATAATTATTATACAGTGGGGCAAAAAAGTATTTAGTCAGCCAACAATTGTGCAAGTTCTCCCACTTAAAAAGATGAGAGAGGCCTGTAATTTTCATCATAGGTACACTTCAACTATTACAGACCAAATGAGAAAAAAAAATCCAGAAAATCACATTGTAGGATTTTTAATGAATTTATTTGCAATTATGGTGGAAAATAAGTATTTGAGTATTTAATGATAATAATGATAATAATGATAACAATAATGGTAAAAATAATGATCATGGTGATCATGATAATAACATAATAATAAATTATAATGATGATAATAATAATAACGATGATAATAATGACAATAATAATAACGATGACAATGATAATAACAATAATGATAATAATGATCATGACATTGATGATGATAATGATAATGATAATAATGATACTAATGATAACAATAATGGTAATAATAATGATCATGGTCAAAGTAACAATAATAACAATGATAATAATAATAATAATTATGATATAATAGTAACAATGATAATAATAACGACGATAATAAGAATGATTATAATAATAACAATGATAATAATAAAAATAATAATATTTATAATAATAATATTAATAAAAATGATAATAATAATAATAACATCAATAACAATAACATAATAATAATAATGATATAATAGTAACAATGATAATAATAACGACGATAATAAGAATGATAATAATAATAATAATAATAATAATAACAATGATAATAATAATTATAATAATTATAATAATAATAAAATGATAATAATAATAATAATGATAATAATAATGATAATAACAATAAAATAACATTAATGATAATAATAATGATAATGGTAATAATAATGATAATAATAGTAATGATGATGATGATGATGATAATAATAGTGATATTAATATTAATATTATTAATAATAATATTAATAATAATGATAATGAGCATGATAAAATTTATGATAATGATAATAATGATACTAATGATAACAATAATGGTAATTATAATGATCATGGTAAAAGTAACAATAATAACAATGATAATAATAATGATAATGATGATATAATAGTAACGATGTTAATAATAACGACGATAATAATAATGATGATAATGATAACAATGATAATAATGATATTAATAATATATCAATAAGCTCTGTCTGCATGGAGCACCCAGAGCTGCCAGTCTGCATGGAGAAGCCAGAGCTGCCAGTCTGCATGGAGCAGCCAGAGCTGCCAGTCTGCATGGAGCAGCCAGAGCTGCCAGTCTGCATGGAGCAGCCAGGATCCGCCAGTCAGCCAGGATCCGCCAGTCAGCCAGGATCTTCCAGATCCGCCAGTCAGCCAGGATCTTCCAGATCTGCCAGTCAGCCATGATCTTCCAGATCCGCCAGTGAGCCAGGATCCGCCAGTCAGCCATGATCTTCCAGATCCGCCAGTCAGCCATGATCTTCCAGATCCGCCAGTCAGCCAGGATCCGCCAGTCAGCCATGATCTTCCAGATCCGCCAGTCAGCCAGTTACTGTTACTGTTATTGTTTTTGTATTGTTCGTGTTTATTCGGTTATTAAATGTATCAAAATTACCACGCTGCATTTTGGTCCGACTCTCCTTCACCACAACAAAACCGTGACACACTGTTAATACAACTGAAGGTATTATAGGACTGCTGTTTGAAAATCAATGAACATCATATGATTTTGGAACATGGACTAATATCTAATTAACGTTGGTCAATGACATCATCCTTCAACAGCGGTTAACGGAAGATCTAACGGGGTTCATGTGTGATTGATGTTGTGTGGTTTACCTCAACAGAGACCTAAAAGGACATGGATATGAAGCCTCTGATGATTCTCCTCTTGCTAGCAGGTAATACACTGTGTTTGTGTTTGTGTGTGTTCCTTAGTGGTTAACCTTTTACCTTAAGGGAACATTTTGACATTTCGTGTACAGTTAGTGAGAAAGTCCATATTGGAAATGTACAGTCCCTTACAAGACGTCCGAAAACGTTTGTAAAATTCGCGTACAGCGTCGGGCCATGCAGCAATGCCGGACCTTCCAGGAAGTCATCGAACAAAGTCTCTCGGATATTCGGTTTCCGTTTTATAAAATTTTCAAATTTTTGTCATTTGTCCGCTGCTGTGGCAAATGGAATCATATTGCAAATGTACAAAACATCACCAATCACAACGAGGCCTTATCTCCTAAACGGAAAAGATTTCGAAGACGAAACTTGGTGGCATATTGGCCAGTTGGCCCCGAACAAGATGGTGTCGAGGCCTCAATGGTTTTTGAGTTATGGCCATTTTTCTGGGATTAAAGGTCAAACAGCCTCGTACATTTGCAATAACTTCAATTCATTTTGACTTCACGGAAATGACAACATTTAGAAATGTCCCAGAGTTGCAAGACTAGGTGCATTGCAACCACTTCAGCCCATAGAGGCGGACCCTACTTTTCTGTCCGATAGCCCGGAAAATGTGGATTTTCATCACCAATTAAGGTCGCTACTCGGGCTCCAAAGGACATATCGAGCCAAAACTTGGTATTCGGGGTCGCCTCAGCTAGGCCTACAGATAATGTCAGAACTGGACCCGTAGCTAGAATGTAACTATGTGTTTTATGTTTTTATTGTGGTTTGAACAGAAGGCACTATGAATTTTGGGCCAGCTCTGAAATATGTGATAGTTGGCTTCTAAACGAGTTGGAAAAAGTGGGTGTGGTGTCAGTTTGTATCAGTTTGGTGTCAGATTGATATCTATTTGACTGATGGACGGTGACTTGCTGGTGACTTTTGTCCATTTGCAATATGTTTAATCAGTGAGGTACCATCACCAAAGTGACATTCTGAAATCAACCCCAACGAGCGATGGAGAGGAACCAGAATCACTGCCCGGCCATTTCTGCAGTATTTTTGAGCATTTCAAGTTCGTGATGGTTAATGCCCATTGAAACATAGTGCAATTGCAATATGTTCAACAGTGAAAAACATCACCAAATGGACATGATGAAATCAACACAATGATCAATGGAGAGGAATCACTATCACTGCTCGGCCATCCCGAGTTCATAAGGCCAGTCAATTTTGCATTTTTGCATTTCTGCAGAATTTTTGAGCATGTCAAATTCGTGATGATCAATGCACACTGAAACATATTGCAAATGCACATTCATGCACCTGGTGATTGGAAAGGGTTACCAGGAGCACATTTTTAAAATGTTTTTCTTTAAATGCCATTACGGGGTAGCAAGGGGTCCACGGTTGGGTAGGGAGTACCTCCCACCCGTGCCCATCCAATAGGGGGTGCCCCTTGTCATTTTGGATGTTTTTCCCAAAATCGGTCAATAACAACAGTCCCACTTCTCCCTCATCATACATGACAAATAGACCATCTAGGTTGATTCATGGCTTAACATAGTGCTATATATCATTTTGGCGGTATTAATGCCTTTAGGACATGGTTCACTGACTTTTGGGTTTGTAAACCGACATCCATTGATCCTACATGGCAAATGGACGTGGCAAATTTGGCACTTTCAAATCTTTCATATTGCATTTGGACATTTCTTATGGCATTTGGCCTAAAAAAAAAAGTGACTTTTGACTTCAACTTCTGTCTTCCTATGAAATCATATTGCAAATGGACAAAACATTTGCCTCATGAACAAGTTTTAAAAAATTATGTTAATCAAATATGACAAAAGTATGTTCACACAGTTCTTATACATGTGTAATTGACAACAAAAAAATCAAAAGAATTTTGTAAAACGGTCCAGAAAGCACTTTTTTAAGGGGTGGATCCGTTTTGGAAAAAGTGTTCACATTTTCAAAATTTTACTCTTGGGTCTTGACTTGTGTTACATTTGCAATATGAAAGATGATGGTGGAGTGCACTCGCCATCTGTTGGATTTTTG